>NC_091174.1:27047858-27145358 GCF_040958095.1 Procambarus clarkii
TGACCTCCAATGCTTCTCGTCAAATACACGCTTTTAATCCATTTAATACCTTTACTGCATACTTTTGCTTTTCTCATCACCTAACTGCATGTACGTGACCTCCCAGCTGTATAAATCTGATGTTCCCTCCTATATAGAGTCATTTACGGGCTCACCATAGCCCGTGCTCAATGGACACTTCGTTCTGAGTAACTAAATCTGAAACAACAACAACAACCTGTATAGTGAGCCTTTCGGGCTCACCATAGCCGGTGCTACATGAGAATGTCGTTCCGAGTAACTGAATCTAAAACAACCACAACAACCTGTCTCCTAGTACATGGATCACTGATCACGATGACGACGTTATCCTTGCCACGATGAACGACTGACAACTTTTTTTTTTTTGCAAGGATATTCCTACCTAAGCCTCTTGCTGACCCACTAAGTGTTGTTTGTTTCTGTTTGACTTGGGCGGAGTATGAGTATTTATGACTCGTCACGAAATTCTGCCTATTTGTTTCCGCCTCCACCGGGGATCGCTTCAGTAATATTTTGCCATAAGTGTTTAACAACTTCTGCTCTGTTGAATCTAAGTTGAAATCTTAATGGGTTTGTAACTGTGCACTGTGTTCGATAATGTTCCAGTGGTCTGTCGGTCATTTCTCCACAGTGTTGACATTTCCTCTCATCTTCCGGAACCTGTAAGCCTATTTCCCATGCACATGGGTATCCAAGCTTGATGCGATGCAAGTGTACTTTTGTTGTTCTAGACTGACAGCGGTAGCGGTCAAGACCACCTCCAACACCAAATTCAACCACAGACCAACACTGAAGGTGACCTTCATCATGGCTATCACAACGACCCACGCCACGGACTTAAGTGAGCAAGAATCACCTTACCACTTACCCAAGTGATCAAGGAAAGCTTCACGGAGTGCCAGCAGTGCTTTAAGTGCTACCAGTACTTCCATTAGACCAGGAAGTGCACTGAGCGACTACAGAGATGCAACCTCTGTTACCAGGTACACCACTACACGGACTGCACATCTTCCTAACGATGCTCCCTACTCTACAATGGCCCAAACTCTGCGGTCTCACCTGTCTCCTCTGACAGAAGGAAATCCAAAAGATAACGGCTACCGTTTCCTCCACCACCATCTTCCGGTTTCCGGTTTCAAGGCCCTAGAGTAGGCAAGCAGGGGGTTGAAGACAGGGGTGAGGATGCAGAAATCTTGAGTGAGGAACTGGAGACGAGGTGAAGAGGGGAGATGAAAGATCGGTGGAATCGGCCCAACCACCGTGAGTAAGAATTGCAGCTGGTGCTGCGGTTTGGTGGTAAGGTGGAGTGCTCATGGGTGCTCGCTGATGTGTCTTGTAGGAGGCAGGGCTTCTCGTCGCGGTGTTCTTTTCAGCATTGCGTTGGTGTTCTACACTTTCCTAGATTTACTCGAGCGCAGATCGTCGGTGATTTTCTTCTTCCCCGGCCTCCTGGCCGGTTTGTTGGTCTTGCTTTGCGTTGATACAGTGAGGCTATCGTTGGAGGTAGCTTCCAGCCGGAAATCTTCAGTTGTATAGGGGTGCTGCAGTGAAGGAGGTGGTGTTCCCACAGAGACGTCCTCATCTGATGAATCAGCTGACTCAGAAGTAGATGCAGTGAATCTTGAGGGATGAGTTCTTGCCTGTTGAGGCTTCAATGGGACCTGCAGCTGATTTAGGGCGTTGAGAGGGTTCACACACGAGAGGTGGAACTGTGGTAGTTGTCGATAGAGGAGACGTCGGCGTCTGGGTGGCTTGTGATGAAGTTGCTGGAGGAGCAGGCTTTGCTGTTGAGAGTAGATCCGTGAGCACGGCGGCGTTCACGGTGATGTCCTGGTTAGTAACTGGAACTGTTGCAGAAGTAGGGGTCATAGGAGGCAGAGTCTTGTGAGCTGTAGGTACCTGAACAGGATCTGAAGTCTGCATTGCAGTGGCGGAATCGTCGTCGTCGGATGTAGAGTCGGCATCCTCTACAGGGTCAGTTGTTGGAGTTGAACCTGGAGCGTTGAAGACTTCTTCAGGAATATTGAAGGTAGGGAGACCATTTGCCTTATAAAGAATTTTTAAAATCCTCACAAATTCTCGGGGGTTATTGCCAGTAGTCATTGTGGCCGTTGCTATCAAAGCTTTTACTGTGCCCTGCCCAATCAGCTTTGCCTTTGGTTGGGCGGGTTGGGGTGGAGGCGGCGGTGTCTGGCTCGATGAGTGGCCGGGTGGCTGGGAACTGGGTCCCCATTGGCTAGTAGAGGCTATACCAGGATGGTGTGCGGTGGCGATAATTCCTCCTCCCTGAAGCTTCGGGAAGGTGGCTGCTTGGATGTTGAATGTAGAGGCTGAGGTGGTAGTTGTAGAGCTGGAGCTGGTGCCTGCTGCAGAGGTCGAGGAAGCTTTGGATTTCTCCTGGGTCTCCAAGTTTTTGATAACTTCTTGTCTGCGTGGACATTGATGGGAGATTGCGATATGTTCGCCGTTGCAGGGCAGGCAGCATGGTTTTTTGGAGGTGCAGATCGAATAGTGGTGGTCTTTCGCGCAAATGCTGCATTTCTGGATGGTCTGTTGACACTTGTTGGTTTGGTGAGAGTAGTTGTAGCATCGGAACCACCATCTTCTTGAGATGATTTCGGGGTTTAGAGTCCCCGCGGCCCGGTCCTCGACCAGACCTCCTTTTTTGTTACACACCCCCAGGATGCAGCCCGTAGCTGCTGTATAACTCCCAGGTACCTATTTACTGCTAGATGGACAGGAGAATGAGGGTGAAAGAAACTCTGCCTATTTGTTTCCGCCTCCACCGGGGATCGAACCCGGAACCTCAGGACTACTATCCCGAGCACTGTCCACTTAGCTGCAATGCCCCCGCTCTAGCACCATACATCGACCAGCAAACCTTCTCCAATCGGAATTCCCGCTCTTACCCGGGAACACACATGTGACTCCTTCACCACCGCCTGGCCCCTAGGGACGCCGCACCCAGCCGACCGCACCACCTCTGATCACACCACTACCGGCCTAGCCTGCAGCCTCCACCAAGATCACCCTTCTACCCGTCCTCCTTCACCTCGCCGACAAAATGGCGGCCAACGACATTACCCGCTACATCCACGTCATCAGCAGGCTGCTCGTCACGAATAGACTACCGAAAGCCGCTGTATGACCGTCTACCAGTTTTCACAACTGCTGTATGACCTTGTTTTCACAACTACTACCGGACCCTCTGCCCCGGGAACCACTGAGCCGACCACCAGGGAGCCCTCACCGTCCGGCTACAGCGACTACGAAGTCCCAAGCTTGTCCTACTGACAGGGACGGCAGCAGCCTTAAGAGACAGCTGACCAAGACGACGAGGCCGACTCCTAAGACTCGACCGGCTCCGAAGACGAAACCAAGGAAGCCGACCACGATGACTCGACCTACTCCGATGCTTTAGTCGATGTCACTAGCTCTCCTGCCCTCATGCGGCCGCTCGGCACCATCTCCCTTTCCAGATCCCGCACCGGCACCTTCCAAACTGACAGGCTCCCATACTGCCTCCTTCGGGTATATCTGACGTGGCAACGTACTTTCCAAAGAGGACAGACAGCATAACTCCATAATCCACAAGAACAACTGGTAATATAAGTGCAGGAAAATAAGACGGATCATTCGCATGGTCGTTTCTCAAGAACGCCTCGACCACCTCTACGACTATGACACCCTGAAGAAGGAAATTCGACCAGACTACCAACATCGGGGAACTTGGATTAGGAAACCAATCCTCTTGTAACACACCGAACATCTCCCCCAAGACCAGCCGATTGCCCTGCAAACTCCTGTAGCACTCAACTTTGAGCGACGTGTTTACCCCATCAATTCACCGGTCGGACCAGCCATATGGTCTTGGAGTGGATTGACGCCTCCACGAACCCCATCCTCACACCTCCAGTATCAGCTATTGATACTGATAATGGCTCCAAAAAGCCTTCACTTACGGCCTCACCATAGCCTGTGTTACATGGAAATTTTGTTCGAGTAGCTAAATCTAAAACTACAACGACAGCTTGTCTCCTCAGCACATCTCCTGTGCCAGGTGAGTACGACAGGCTCACCATAACCCATGCTCCTTGGAACGTTTTGTTCCGAGTAGCTGAATCTAAAACAAAAACAACCTTTCTCCTCACCTGAGAATGAACCTTGCAAGTTCGAAACGTTGTGTAAATTATTATAAGTATAATACATTCTTCTGGTAATTTTTATTCTTTTAGTCAACCATGAACAAATATGACATTTGGAGAAATCCTCTTCCAGTTAAACCAAGATGCAAGAGCACAAGTCAGAGGGATAGAAGCCCTAAACAAGAAAATAATCAACATGGAATGGTAAGGGAGATAGTGGGAAAAATAAATAGGAGAGAGAGAGAAAGAGAGAGAGAGAGAGAGAGAGAGAGAGAGAGAGAGAGAGAGAGAGAGAGAGAGAGAGAGAGAGAGAGAGAGAGAGAGAGAGAGAGAGAGCGAGCGAGAGAGAGAGAGAGAGAGAGAGAGAGAGAGAGAGAGAGAGAGAGAGAGAGAGAGAGAGAGAGAGAGAGAGAGCGAGAGAGAAGAGAGAAGAGAGAAAGGGAAGAGGAGAATTGAAAACAGGAGATAAAGCGAAAAGATGAGAGAGGAAAATCTCAAGCAAAAAGTGGAAAGGTGAGTGGCGAGAAGAGAAAGCAGCAGGATTTTTGGAGATGATGTGTAAGGGAACCTTTCCCGGAGTGAAGACGGTGAGTGGCAGCTGTGAAGGGCGAGATCACAGCAGGACTGGAAGTGACGGGCGAGAGTTGGCAGTATAAAGATAGAATAGGGAGTGGAATGAATAATAGAGGAATGAATAATAGAGAGTAAACAAATAATAGGGTGTGCACTGAATAATAGTAAGCGGAGTTAATAATAGGGAGAGGACAAAATAACAGGGAGTGCACTGTATAATAGGGAGTGGGTTGAATAATAGGGAGTGGACTGAATTATAGGAAACAGATTGAATAATTTAGAGTGGACAGAATTATTGGGGGTATGTACAAAATAGGAGGGAGTGGACCAAGTAATAAAGAATGAACATAATATTATGTAGTGAAAAAAATTATAGGAATTGGGCAGAATAATAGGTAAAGGACAGAATAATAGTTTAACATTGAACTTATCTAGAGGCTAATAATACCACGGTATTTAAACAGATACGCCAGTATGCTGCTGGTATAACAATTTAACAAAGAATATATCTCCAATGTATATTGCACGTCACAAATAAAACTATAATATGATATGTCCAGAACTCAAGACTTAGCACGGCAAAACAATGAGTTACCCTCCTGGGTTGATGACCAAGGATACACGATACTATATAACTGACTTATAAAACAGTATCTTGTCTGTTCAGAATATTATAATATCTAAGTACATCTACAGCCACACTTTCTTGCCTCCGCCTGAAGCGTCACTCAAAACACAGTAGCCAGAACGCGTCTGTAAACGCTCCTTCTGACACTCTGACATACGGAGACAATCTCTCCTAAACACGTATAAGTCTAAGTGTGTAATGTCTTGTACAATCAAGAAAATAACTCCGTATACAGGAATTTCCTAATACATAATATAATTCAAGATAAAATAAAATACAAATTTGGCATCAATGACCGCAACACCAACTCCCTTCACTCACTCGTCCAGTACAGGTCCACCCATCAGGCAAGCACATGGTCATATCCTATACAATATACAACAGTATACCGCATGCTGTAACATACAATACACTGCATAATAATGGTATATCATAATATAACACATAATTAAAGAAACACAATATGCACACTCCACACCACATTTGACAACTGAGGTGGGATAAATATACATGTATTCTGTATATGTATTATCAGTGAGAATCAGGTAATTACCTGGTTCGTAACATACAGAGAGAACAGAATAACAGGGAGTGGACAGAATAATATGGACCGAACAACAAATTTGGGAGTGGACAGAATGATAAGGCATTGACAGAATATTAGGGCTGGGACAAGTTAATAAGCATTGGACAAAAGGAAATGTAATAGAAGAGAGAATAGGGGGCGCAGAAAACGGTAAGAAGGGAATGAAAGGTTAGTGAAAGCAGCTAAGAATATGAAGAGCCGTGAACAGAAAGGAACAATGACAATATAAATACATGATCACAATGAACACAATTATAACTTGATAAGTTACATTCCCCTGATTGCAACTTATCGAGTCCAACCGTCCAAGTGGTTTCACACCATTCCTTTTCCCCGCCCTATCCAAAATCCTTATCCTAACCTCTTCCAAGTGTGATATAGTCGTAATGGCTTGGCTCTTTCCCCAGATAACTCCTTCCTTCCATCCCTTGATTTTAGTATGAATACACATTCACCTGACAACTCTTATCTAGCTCTATCCTTTATACTTATAAAAAGGTACTTTAAGAATTTCTGGCACAGAAAACATTTCCTTCGATTTACCTGTTAATAAGGAACAAAAATGACTGAACCAAACCTAAGCAAATAAGCTAATCTTTCCAGGTAAACTAGTATAATCTTACCATATAAACCTGACTATGTATACTATTGCCCTTATTAAATATGAATTTTACGTAAAATTTTATGTAACGTCTCTGAATCTATTTACCCACTTCTGAATGTGTTTCTAAACATAAATTTTAATAATATTAAACCTTCGAAAAACCTAAAAAACAAACAAAAAATGCCTAAGAAAAAGCATAAACCATCGAAACTGCTGTAAGTTTAGAGCACTGGAAGTTACTACAGTGAACCACTGGAAGTTACTACAGTGAACAACGGGAAGTTACTACAGTGAACTACTGAAAGTTATTATGTGAACCACTGGAAGTTACTGCAGTGAACAACGGGAAGTAACTACAGTGAACCAGTGAAAGTTATTACAGTGAACAATTTGAAGTTACTAAGTGAACCACTGGAAGTTAGTACAATGAACATCGGGAAGTTACTACAGTGAACGACCATAAACTTAGACAGTGAAGAACAAGACACAAGTTTGCAGGGGGATGATGTCCCAACAGGTCCCACCAGAGACACACTGGCAAGGGGATGATGTCCCAACAGGTCCCACCAGAGACACACTGGCAAGGGGATGATGTCCCAACAGGTCCCACCAGAGACACACTTGCAGGGGGATGACGTCCCAACAGGTCCCACCAGAGACACACTGGCAAGGGGATGATGTCCCATCCTGTTAGAATATTAGTAACTCTCAATCCCTGGCGAATGCCCAACTACTTGGGTTGCATAGTAGAGCAACGGTCTTGCTTCATACAGGTCGGCGTTCAATCCCCGACCGTCTAAGTAGTTGGGCACCATTTTTTCCCTCATCCCATCCCAAGACATCCTGATCCCTTCCCAGTATAATATAGTCTAATGGCTTGGCGCTTTTTCCTGATAGTTCTCTTCCCTTCACCGCTTCCCCACCTGCCCAAGGAACTGGTGTTGCGGTGCAACCCGTTCTCGCAAATTTAATAAGTCAATATTGACTTATTAAATATGTGCATACGCGACATACTTAACATAATAGATACCCTTAAAAAGATTCATAGAAAACACCGACCTTACCTAACCTACTTAGTATGTTAAGATAAGCATCTTATTGCTTCGTAATTACAATTATTACCTAACCTATAATAGGTATAGGTTAAGTAATAATTGTAATTACGAAGCAATAAGATGCTTATCTTAAGATACTAACAAGGTTAGGTAAGGTCGGTGTTTTCTATGAATCTTTTTAAGGGTATCTATTATGTTTAGTATATCACCTATGCACGTAGTTAATAAGTCAATATTGACTTTACGAATTTGCGAGAACGGGTTGTGCGGTGATGGACGGTACTCACCAGTGTTGTGGTGGGGTCCAGGCGTTGCCTTACTGGCCAAACAACACCGCCTGTCCTGCATGAACATGTTTAAACACCTCACTTTCATATAAGATTGAACTCACAGAGCGCGGCACCTACTAGGATTGTGCATGCAAAATCCATATTATTTGGGTTAGATGTAAGATCTTACTCATAACGTTAGTTCGTTGTGAGTAAAATTCTTGAACTATTGACCAGACCACACACTAGAAGGTGAAGGGACGACGACGTTTCGGTCCGTCCTGGACCATTCTCAAGTCGATTGTGAAAATGATCCAGGACGGACCGAAACGTCGTCGTCCCTTCACCTTCTAGTGTGTGGTCTGGTCAACTTACTTTAGCCACGTTATTGTGACTCATCGCCTGCAAGATTCTTGAACTGTTCTGAAGATGCCACGGAAATTTATATAATGTAGTCTGCCACCATGTAGCCATGAATCTAAGCTCCCAAAAGCGGTGGCAAGTGTCAATGTAACTGATAACAAATAAATTCCAATTTGTAAAATATTTAGCAAAGGGTGAATAGCATTGACAATATCCAGTGTGTACGTTGTCAACCTCCTAGGACGCTATGCAGTCAGATTTCTCATCATCTTTCTTTAGAAATTAAACACATTATTAAAGACTTAAGTTATGCATTAATTAGCCTCACAGCAACATATTTTGATGCATCACGATTTATTTTATGCAATTATTAGTTATCTTGGGTAGTTTAACAGGCTCCTTGTAACTTGGCTGAAACGGTAAGTCACAGTTGAAGTGACAGTAACGGCGCTGGCACAGTTAAAGTGACACTAACGGGGCTGGCACAGTTAAAGTGACAGTAACGGGGCTGGCACAGTTAAAGTGACAGTAACGGGGCTGGCACAAAGTGACAGTAACGGGGCTGGCACAGTCAAAGTGACAGTAACGGGGCTGGCACAGTCAAAGTGACAGTAACGGGGCTGGCACAGTTGAAGTGACAGTAACGGGGCTGGCACAGTTGAAGTGACAGTAACGGGGCTGGCACAGTTAAAGTGACAGTAACGGGGCTGGCACAGTTAAAGTGACAGTAACGGGGCTGGCACAGTCAAAGTGACAGTAACGGGGCTGGCACAGTCAAAGTGACAGTAACGGGGCTGGCACAGTTGAAGTGACAGTAACGGGGCTGGCACAGTTAAAGTGACAGTAACGGGGCTGGCACAGTTAAAGTGACAGTAACGGGGCTGGCCCAGTTAAAGTGACAGTAACGGGGCTGGCACAGTTAAAGTGACAGTAACGGGGCTGGCACAGTTAAAAGTGACAGTAACGGGGCTGGCACAGTTAAAGTGACAGTAACGGGGCTGGCACGGTTAAAAGTGACAGTAACGGGGCTGGCACAGTTAAAGTGACAGTAACGGGGCTGGCACAGTTAAAAGTGACAGTGACGGGCTCGTAAAACAAGAGTCACAGCAACAGCATGGAAAGATAAATCACAACAACGACATGGAACGGCAAGTAACAGCAACGCTCATGCAACAGTAAAAAATTCAGGATAACGGGTTGGAACAAAGGACCATTACACAGATTCTCCGTGAACGGGATTGAGGAAGACGTTAAGGGTCGTTCTGGCTCATTATTCTGATATGATAATTGGCCAGAACCACCGTCGTTTCCAGGTTGCCATTCAGCGTGGCGGCTCACAACTGTTCCTTTCTCCCAAATCCCTTTCGCAAGTAAATTTGCCACTATCCACGTTTTTGAGTTGATAAATTGTATCCCAATCTTTTTTTCCCAAACTTTAATAATAGCATATTGCTATAAGGAATTGCATCTGAAAATTGCATGTATACATCTGAAGAGCTTCTTGCCGTTCTGCATTTTACCTACGAATTGATTATGTGCAGTTGTTGCAAGATAAGGGTTTTGAGCGATAAACAGGAGGATGAGAATATGAAACTCCTGGATAGTGCTCTATCAACTCTTTCTCAAGGAAGGATGCTAACTTTCTCAGTGATGTCAGGCAGTCAGGCAGAGTAAGAACACCAAACGTCACCTGGAGAACCCAAGAGAAGGTTTGTTGTAACTTTGAAACTCTTGAATGGTCAGGCTTGGATGTGGGACACCGCTCCTTACTCTCTATCTTCAATAATTTCGTAATACAGCCAACTTGCTGGCCTTGTGTGCACATTCTCCTGGTTGTTCCCACAGAGGTAATCACTCTGTGTGATAGGGGACCACCCTTCAATTCCACTTGATGTTTTATTCCTGATTATTTGGTAACTAATGATCCCTCGCTAACTAAACTTTAAGCAGTCAGAGATTGGGCAATTATACTTAAGTAATGGTGTTCAAATCATTATACCCTTCCTTTTGATCACCGAAAAAAATTACAGTTAGAATCACCAGGACGCTGCTTCAAGTCGCCTCATTGCCCCAAAACTGTTTTGTCACTGGAATACCACATCACTGATTTCTTCGTCTGAAGGAGACACATTTGGGAAGGGAACTATCAGGGGGAAAGCGCCAAGCCGTTACGACTATATAGCACTTGGAAAGGGGGATCAGGGTAAGGATTTGGAATGGGACGGGGGGGGGGGGGGAGGGCAGGAATGGTGTCCAACCACTTGGATGGTCGGGGACTGAACGCCGACCTGCATGACGCGAGACCGTCATTCTACCGTCCACCCCAGGTGGTTGGACGAGAGACATTAGGGAGTGAACACCATTACCACAGTCCAGAGTGTAGGCGGACCAGTTGTAAAATGCTAGTTGGTCTCCGGTTTAGGCCTCCAGGACCTCACACAGAATTCAGCAGAGTTCCGAGATTATAGGCTTTTGTCCTATAGTGGCTGAGTGGGCTAAGACAGGTGTCTGGGTACTACCATAACGCCAATTCCAGTTACCTCATTGTACGAAAATGATTTCCTCTTACATACATACATATATATGAATGAAAATTCCACACCCCTGTAGTGACTCGAACCTGGACCGCCAAGAGCATATTGCAACTGGTGTACACGGTGCCTTAAACCACTTGACCATCAGTGACCGTACAAAAAGTGATGATAGCCGGGGTTATTTGAACAACCACCCCAACGGCATTTTGATGGTAATCTTGAGCATAGCTCTTCAAATGAGGTGATTTGATGAAAAGCTATGCCCAAGATTACCATCAAAGTACCGTCGGGGTGGTGGTTTAAATAGCCTCGGCTATCACCACTTTTTTTTACGGTCACTGATGGTCGTGTTGTGTAAGGCACCATGTACTCCAGTTTGTTATGGCCACAATGGGTCGCAACCGGGTTCTTTTCTGATGGTACTAAAGTTCTGGTATCCAGCCCCAAGTTAGTAGTGGCTTTCAAGGAGTGAGCTCGGTAATGCAAGTAAAACACACTGGGGGAGGTGCATTGAATACTACACTTCATTAATTATCAATATATTCATATATAATCACTTTCCCATCACCTCATATATATACCTAAGAGAAGTATTACTTCACTTAATATGTACACAAGTGTCTCTCTCATAGGACACTAAATGCTCCTCGTTGCTCAATGGATGCAGTCTTGTCAGCTACCGTGTTTCCTCAACACGGTACCGTCCTCAACCAGTAATGGGAAACACCAACGAGTCTACCCTGTCCACATGCCAGCCAAAACACAATCTCATTAGGTGCTCTTCGTGCACGCTCGAAGATGTTGATGTTTCTCCATTCGTTTGTAGCATGAAGTAGTTGCGTTTTGTTGTCTTTGATTTCATTTGCGAGCTCAAAGCGGCAGCTAAGAGCCTTCGTGATAACAAGGAGATAGTTGTCAGGAGAGGTGACAAGTCGCCAATATACGTCATTCTTAAAAAAGACGAATATCTGGCGAAAATGAACCTCATACTCTCTGACCAAACTAAATTCCAAAGGGTAACGAAGGACACTACAGCCGTATTGAAAGCAAATGTCAACAAATTGATCGAAACTGTGAACGCCAATAAATCCGGACTCCACCTGCCAAAGATTATTGGGGAATATAAACCTGGATACGCATATGGAAATGTCAAGACACATAAGCCTGGAAACCCACTTCGGCCAATCATCAGCCAGATACCCACACCCACGTACAGACTGGCGAAACGACTCAACGGCATGCTGACTCCTTAAGTCCCTTGCGCCTTCAGCCTGAAGTCTCCAAAAGAAATTGTTGACTTACTGCGGGGAACACGGGCCACAGGGATAAGAGCCTCGTTGGACGTAGAATCACAGTTTACCAACGTACCTGTGGAATGAAACAATCGGGATGATAGCGGACAGAGTGTATCGTGATCTGGCCTGTACTCCTCTTGACATACCAGAAAACATTCTAAGGAAACTACTCCAAGCTTGTATTAAAGAGGCCCCCTTCTTGAGCCCGGATGGGCACATGTATAAGCAAGTAGATGGGGTCGCCATGGGTTCTCCCCTAGGTGTCCTGTTTGCGAACCTCTACATGGGTACCATCGAGCAAAAAGTCTTAGTCGACATGAACTTGAAACCCGCCATATACTGCAGGTATGTTGACGACATTTTTACAAAGGTACCTGATGTCAGACATCTGCAGGAGCTGAAGGAGGCATTTGAGCAGAATTCTGTGTTGCGTTTCACTTACGAGATGGAGAAGGATGGAAAGCTGCCCTTTCTAGATGTAACAGTCATGGAAAGGAGCGGAGGTTTCCACACTGCAGTCTACACTAAGGAAACAAACATAGGAATGTGCCTAAATGCCAACAGTGACTGCCCAGATAGGTACAAGAGGAGTGTTGTTAACGCTTATGTCGACCGTGCGCTCAGCCATAGCTCAGGATGGAAGCAAGTCGACGAAGAACTCTGTAGGGTAAGGCAGGTCCTAGTCAACAACGGCTTCTCCAATGGTTTCGTTGAAGACATCATAAGAAGGAAAGTGAAACGCCATGCAACCTCTGAAGAGACAACTAACACAACACCTATACCCCCTATAAGACTATTTTAGAGGAACTTCTTTTCCACAGCTCATAAAACGGAGGAAAGGGTCCTGAAAGATATTGTTAATAGAAACGTTATCCCTACAGACAAAAACCAGAAGATACAACTGACGATTTACTATAAAACCAAGAAAACGGCCAGCCTACTCATGAGAAACTCTCCAGACACAAAGCAGAACCAACCTTAAAAGAGACCAACGTCGACTATGCCTTCAAATGCCTTCTTGGGGACTGTAAGCCTCAAAAAACTCAGTATATAGGCAAGACAACAACATCTCTTTCCAGGCGTTTAACGATGCATAAGCAACAGGGCTCCATTAAGGAACATATAATCTCTTCCCACAACCAAACCATCACCAGAGAAATCTTAGCAAACAACACAGAAATCATCGATAGATACAGCGATAGCAGGCGGCTTGACATCTGCGAGGCACTACACATCAAGAAGTCAACACCAGCAATCAACAGCCAATTAATGCACAACTATATTCTAACCACTTCAAGACTCCGCTCCAATATAGAAGCATCAAGAAATATGTGCCAATAGGCCCTCTGCAATTACTTCCATTCTTACCTTCAATACCCATTATTTCGTGTTCTGTCTTGTGTTGAAAGTTTGTTTTCACCTCATCCAAAACCGCTGTAACATATCACCTCACCCAAATGCAGGTATAAAAAATCGAAGATGTTTAAGCTCTATTCAGTTATAGTTCAGTTGTGTGTGTGTAAACTAAAGTCTTTGAAAATGTTATAAGTTTTACGAAACGCGCTAAAGTGTCGCATCAGACTAGAAATAAAAATTAATTTTGGAGAATTGATTTTTCAATTACCATCAACAGTGAAAAGAAACATAAGAAAGATCGAGAAAATTCGTGTTAGAATTATTAATCTTACTTTTTCGGTCATATTTAATAATATATATATATATATATATATATATATATATATATATATATATATATATATATATATATATATATATATATATATATATACATATATATGTATATATATATATGTCGTACCTAGTAGCCAGAACGCACTTTTTGGCCTACTATTCAAGGCCCGATTTGCCTAATAAGCCAAGTTTTCCTGAATTAATATATATTCCCTAATTTTTTTCTTATGAAATGATAAATCTACCCTTTTCATTATGTATGAGGTCAATTTTTCTTTATTGGAGTTAAAATTAACGTAGATATTTGCCCGAACCTAACCAACCCTACCTAACCTAACCTAACCTATCTTTATAGGTTAGGTTAGGTTAGGTAGCCGAAAAAGTTAGGTTAGGTTAGGTTAGGTAGGTTAGGTAGTCGAAAAACAATTAATTCTTGAAAACTTGGCTTATTAGGCAAATCGGGCCTTGCATAGTAGGCTGAGAAGTGAGTTCTGGCTACTAGGTACGACATATATATATATATATATATATATATATATATATATATATATATATATATATATATATATATATATATATATATATATATATATATACCACCTCTGGTGCAAGTGTAGGGACCCATAGCCTCGGAGAAGAAAATAATGAGTATTCAGAGAAGACCTTGTGGATCCTCACTGAACACTTTGATATTTTCTTCCCCTACCATCCCTATTCTTTTAGTGTGTGTATATATATCTAACTTTATTTAAAAAATTCCTTACACAAAAAGGGTTACAACATTGGTTACATGCAAGGTACAAGACTACTTGTCACAAGATTTACAGCTCCTCAGATGGCAAGCAGGAACCATGCATGCAGTGAGCATTTCCTCTCTGAATCGCCACACTAAGGCGCTGAAAGAGAAAACTGGTGGCTCTAGGGTCTCTAGTTGTTTCAATTATCTTGGACCCCAGTTCCCTCAAAAAACTTACAGCACTTTTACCCCAGGCACCAAGTGTCTCTGAGGCAATGGGGGACAAAATTCTAGTGGTGATCAAGGTCTCCGTATTTACGTGACTTGGCTGACTTGGACCTTTATCAAGACTTGTAATTTTCCTAATTTTTTTTATTGTACCTTTTAGTTAGCGGGCAGACAAAATACACGTGCAGCCTATTTCGGCAGTCAAGGTGATAGTAGGTCTAGTCCTATTGATTTTGTCGCATCTTATTCCCCAGATTATTTTTTAATTTTTCTTCAGTAACTAATATGGTATACAGTGTTTGCACATAATGTCACAATATCGTGGTAGACAAATCTGAAAATAGAGGAGTTGACGACGTCCTGGATTGACAATCAAATTGTCTTTTCCTGTTAAATACAAGACTTGATTATTGTGCAGCACGATACCGAAACGTGTTCAATTCCTTTGTTGTCAGGTATGTGGGTTGAGAGTCTTATTGGGCGGTCGTTGTGCCTACCTGTTGTCTCGCAACTTTGGTGTTCAAGGAGGATTTTTAATATTTTGCTGATTTCGTCACATACCTCCTAGTCTTTTTCTATGAAAACTCCGCCTTGTCTCCTCAACATGATTACGTGGTCTCTTTCAATTATTGATATCTTTCATATTGTTATATAACAACTTTGGTTGGGCCTTTGCTTTTGCTGCAATCTTTATTTCATATTGCCTTTCACTTTTCCCGTTGATTCAAGTGCACTTACTTCTGGCCCTGTCTTGGGCCATTCCAATGTCCTTTGTTCAGAATCCATTATAATTTTGCCATATTTTTCTGGCCCCCTTTCCTTTGTTTCTCCTAACTGTCAATTAAAATAGTTTACTTACCTTTCCTCGTCAAGTGCCTCCTTGACTAGGATAAACTGCTCGTTTGCACGTTTCTAGGCTTTGATTTAAATTTCCCATTTCTTTTCCATTGTCTCTCATATTGGTCGCACATAGTCTATTCACCTTCCTGAAGTTTCTTGTCATTCGTAATGTGTTTCTAAGTGTAGCCAACTTCTTTCGCTCCGCTACATACTCATGCAAAATTATAGTAATCGGTAGCTCCCAGGGCATCTTACATCTTGTAATCATCTACTCTTTTCGGCAAACACCAGGTTAATGTTGCATATGGATCTCTTTTCCCTTCTCATGTTGGTTCTGTAATATGTTGTAATACTAGTGGCTTTACAAGACTGTAATTACCATATTATGTATCCTCACATTCTCAATGTACCTTCTTGTATATGCATAAATAAATAAATAAAATAAATAAATAAATGCTGTTTCAAGGATGTGGTTGTGTGCTGTGTAGGCCAGCTTTGCTGATCATGCCGTATCTACCCCGTGGAGGTCTTTAACTATTTAGTCTATTTCCCTGTGATGAAAATCCCGAAGTCTTTTGCTGTGATTCTAATGTATGGTTACATTAGTGTAACTCTTCACATGTAGTGGTAGAGGTTTTGCACTACCCCGACACCCGTTCACTCTTTTTCTTTGTTACTTCACATCCTAATGGGAAAATGACTTGCAGTAACACTTATCTGTTTCATTCACATTATTGCGATAATTTGTTCTTCTTCACCTCTCACCCTTTCCTGTGTGTTTACTTCTGTTTTTATATTCTATCTACACGCGTGTACTAAACTTTAATGCTATTCATCTATATTTGACTGCTTTTGTTTATCCCGAGGGGTAGATTGTCTCTACTGTTACATGTCTATTTCAGATAGAGGGAAGGCATGTGTGCTGCTATCGTCTCTCTCTCTTGGTGTTCGTTGTATGTGGTGCCTCAACAGGCTGGTCAGCCCTATTATTTTCCAATGCAGAACTATCTATTTCCAACTTTGTTGGTTTGTGCACTAATTTTATAATTTCCTGGTGTAGCATTTCTTATTTGCATGGAACGTCCTTCCATCCTCCAAATTTCTCCTTTCCACTTGTAGGTATTTAATTTGATTGTTCTTGTGCAGTACAGAAGAGCGAAGGTCTCACTTCATGCAGGTCGGTGTTCAATCCCCAACCGTCCAAGTGGTTGGGCACAATTCCTTCCCCAAATCCCATCTCACTACCTTATCTTGATCCCTTCTAAGTCCCATATAGTTTATTGGCTTGGCATTTTATCCTGATAGTGTCCTTCCTTTCTTCCTAAAGATAACTTTCATTGATCGATTCCATTCATTCTGAAACCTACCTAGCCTACTGTAAATGTTTCCATTGTTGTCACTCAATCCTGAATTATATGTAAAATCTTTATAATATATTTTTCATCTCTTCAGTTTTGTTATGCATTTTTCTCTGTTTTGGGAAGATTGTAGATTACTACATATGTTCCCACATCAACTCCTACCATGTACAGTCTCTTTCAGTGTCAACTTAATTATTTGATTTCCCTTTACGGCTTTTGTTACTGCAGTAAGTGTTTTACTTATTTTATTCCCCATTTTTCAGTTACATTACCTTCCTGCTATTCATCTACTTGCTTCAAGATATAGTGAGTTTAACACTCCTGATCAGATTGACCTATTGGTCCTCAGTGACCCTTTGCTTCCTCATCTTCACTCTCCGGTATTTCTTGACACCATCTTCCTGGTACAACTTCCTCTCCTTGTAGATTTTATATTTAATCCTCCCTTACTTTGTTATCCTTCTCCACATCTTTATTATATTTGTAATTGATTCTTAATAGATCCTAAATTCTTCTTGGTGTTCTGATGTGATGTTCTAACTCGTTTGCTCCTCCTCATTCACACGGTGCACTGATGACATGAACATATCCCATGTGGTCAGGTATTGTATTGGACGAACATATTCTGGTGGACGCTCATTTATCCTCAGAGTGCAGTACCCCCCATCCCTGTTATCTATAGCTTCCGTCCCCTGTTATATCTTGCTTCCACCCTCTGTTTTATCTAACTTCCGTCCCTGTTATCTCTAGCTCTCTCTCACCCTGTTATCTCTAGCTCTCTCTCACCCTGTTATCTCTAGCTTCCACCCCTGTTATCTTTAGCTTCCGTTCCCCCTGTTATCTCTAGCTTTGGCACCCTGTTAGAACATAAGAACATAAGAACATAAGAACAAAGGTAACTGCAGAAGGCCTATTGGCCCATACGAGGCAGCTCCTATTCTATAACCACCCAATCCCACTCATATACTTGTCCAACCCGTGCTTGAAACAATCGAGGGACCCCACCTCCACAATGTTACGCGGCAATTGGTTCCACAAATCAACAACCCTGTTACTGAACCAGTATTTACCCAAGTCTTTCCTAAATCTAAACTTATCCAATTTATATCCATTGTTTCGTGTTCTGTCCTGTGTTGATACTTTTAATACCCTATTAATATCCCCCCGGTTATGTCCATTCATCCACTTGTAAACCTCTATCATGTCACCCCTAACTCTTCGCCTTTCCAGTGAATGCAACTTAAGCTTTGTTAATCTTTCTTCATATGAAAGATTTCTAATTTGGGGAATTAACTTAGTCATCCTACGCTGGACACGTTCAAGTGAATTTATATCCATTCTATAATATGGCGACCAAAACTGAACTGCATAATCTAAATGGGGCCTAACTAGAGCAAGATATAGCTTGAGAACCACACCAGGTGTCTTGTTACTAACGCTGCGATTAATAAATCCAAGTGTCCGATTTGCCTTATTACGAACATTTATGCATTGATCCTTTTGTTTTAAATTCTTACTAATCATAACTCCCAGATCCCTTTCGCAATCCGACTTCGCAATCACAACACCATCTAGCTCGTATCTTGTAACTCTATCATCATTACCTAACCTCAGAACTTTACATTTATCAGCATTAAACTGCATCTGCCAATCCTTTGACCATTTCAAAACCCTATCTAGATCAACTTGAAGTGATAGTGAGTCCTCCTCCGAATTAATTTCCCTACCGATTTTCGTATCATCGGCAAATTTGCAAATGTTGCTACTCAAACCTGAATCTAAATCATTTATATATATTATAAACAACAGAGGTCCCAGGACAGAGCCTTGAGGCACTCCACTTACAACATTTTCCCACTCTGACTTGATTCCATTTATACTAACTCTCTGTTTCCTTTGGTATAGCCATGCCCTAATCCAGCTTAATATAGCACCCCCAATACCATGAGACTCTATTTTTTTAATCAGTCTTTCATGTGGCACTGTATCAAAAGCTTTGCTAAAGTCAAGGTATACAACATCGCAATCCTTACCACTATCAACTGCCTCAACAATGCTAGAATAAAAAGATAACAAATTTGTTAAACATGAACGGCCATTTATAAAACCATGTTGCGACTCAATTATTAATTTATGTTTTTCAAGATGAAGACGAATTTTATTTGCTATTATAGATTCGAGTAACTTTCCCACAATAGACGTTAGGCTAATTGGTCGATAGTTAGACGCAAGTGATCTATCTCCTTTCTTAAAAACTGGTATCACATTAGCAACTTTCCAAAACTCTGGCACTCTGCCTGACTCTATTGATTTATTAAATATGGTTGACAGTGGGTCACAAAGCTCCTCTTTGCATTCTTTAAGCACCCTAGCAAACACTTCATCCGGCCCTGGGGATTTGTTTGGTTTGAGTTTTACTATTTGTTTAAGAACATCCTCCCTGGTAACTGCTAAACTCGTCAACCTGTCCTCGTCCCCACCCACATAGACTTGTTCGGCTGAAGGCATATTGTTAAGTTCCTCTTGAGTAAATACAGATACAAAATATTTATTAAAAATACTACTCATCTCTTCATCACTATCTGTTATTTGACCTGTCTCAGTTTTTAATGGACCTATCCTTTCCCTAGTCTTAGTACGATATAACTGAAAAAACCCTTTAGGATTTGTCTTTGCTTGCCCTGCTATGCGAACTTCATAGTTTCTTTTTGCTTTCCTTATCTCTTTTTTAACATTTCTAACCAGTTGTACGAATTCCTGTTCTAAAGTGACCTCCCCATTTTTAATCCTTTTGTACCAAGCTCTCTTTTTACCTATAAGGTTCTTCAAATTCTTTGTTATCCACTTTGGGTCATTAGTATACGATCTATTCAATTTGTATGGTATACTACGTTCCTGTGCTTTGTTTAGAATATTCTTAAATAAGTTATATATTGAATCCACATCGAAATCCCCATTTAAGTCACCTATCGCTGGGTTCATGTCTCGCTCCAAGACCGGCCCACACCCCATACCCAAGCCATTCCAATCAATTTGACCCAAAAAATTTCTTAGGCTATTAAAATCAGCTTTTCGAAAATCTGGCACTTTAACAGAATTTTCTCCTACTGGTCTATTCCATTCTATGCTAAATCTGATTTCTTTGTGATCACTGCTCCCTAGCTCACTCCCTATTTCGATGTCATTAATTTGCGTTTCCCTGTTAGTTAACACTAAATCTAAAATATTATTTTCCCGTGTTGGTTCCTTAATGTGTTGCGTAAGAAAGCAATCGTCAATTAATTCTAGAAAATCTTCTGCTTCACTATTCCCTGTTTTGTTCAACCAGTTTATTCCGCTAAAATTAAAGTCACCCATGACATAAATACTGTTAGATCTAGATGCTCTAGATATTTCATCCCATAGATGCTTTGCTTCCATTCTGTCTAAATTTGGTGGCCTATATATTACTCCTATTATAATATTATTAGCTTTTTCGTTTAATTCAATCCAAATAGTTTCTGTGTGTGGCTCTGTTTTGATTCCCTCTTTGAGACTACATTTCAAATTGTCCCTAACATATATGGCTACTCCACCTCCTCGTCTAATATATCTATCTGTGTGAAATAGTTTAAATCCATATATTTGATATTCAGCTAATAGTTCTCTATTTTCTACATTCATCCACGTTTCGGTAAGTGCAATAATATCTATTTTTTCTGTGCAGACAAGAGCATTTAATTCGTTAATTTTATTTCTTAGACTTCTACTGTTAGTGTAATATACCCTAAGTGAATTGTTATTTTGCGGACCTTCTCTTTCCCTGATCGTTTTGCCAATTCCTTTCTCCCACAAACACATACTTTTATTACCTCCTTCCTCCAAATCAATTCCCATACCTCTAACTACTAACAGTTTAAACCCAAACAAACACCTCTAACCACTTCTTCTAGCGAGTTCG
This sequence comes from Procambarus clarkii, assembly GCF_040958095.1. Classification (NCBI taxonomy): domain Eukaryota; kingdom Metazoa; phylum Arthropoda; class Malacostraca; order Decapoda; family Cambaridae; genus Procambarus; species Procambarus clarkii. Next base: position 27,068,729 of record NC_091174.1, read on the forward strand.
CAACAGCAACAACCCCAGCTCTCGATAGATGCACCCCATCACGAGCATACATTTCATTTCTTCCATAGAAGTGTTCCCAGTTGTCTATGAAAGATATTGCATTTGATTTGCAATATCTTTCCAGCCGGCAATTGACACCAAGTGCCCTCGATATCCATTCATTTCCCACTCCCTTTCTTGGAAGAATGCCACATATGATCGGGATTCCTCCCTTGCTCCTAACTAACTCTATGGCTGTTTTATACCTCTGAATCAGTTCCTCACTCCTGACTCGACCAACATCATTTCCTCCCACGCTAATGCAAATAATGGGATTGTTCCCATTACCAGCCATAATATCATTCATGTTGTTTATAATATCACCAATGCCAGCTCCGGGATAGCAAACCCTTAACCTGTTCCCCCTATCTCTAGCACAAAACGTTCTATCCAAATACCTTATCTGGGAATCTCCCACAACTAATGTTTGCTTAGGTACTTCCTTTACTTTCTGAGGGGCCTGCGCTTCCTTTCTCTTCGTTGCTTTCCCTTTTGCGCGATCCACAGTCTCTCCACAGCACTCGTCCTCCAAAACGTCAAATGAATTTGAAGTTGCTATGGCGTTTGAAGCCGGCTTTATCAAAGTCTTCTTAAGGCCCCTGTCTTTCGCAACTCTCCAAGACGAGGTCCCTTTACTGCTGGTCTCCTCCTTCGTTACTTCTCGTTGTTTTTTAAGCTGACGCACCTCCTCCCGCAGAGAGTCCAACTCTGTCCTCAGGGCTCCCACTAGAGTCACCAGGTTATCTCTAGCTTCCGCCCCTGTTATCTCTAGCTTCCGCCCCTGTTATCTCTAGCTCTCCCCCTGTTATCTCTAGCTTCTGTTCTGTTATTTCTAGCTTCCACCCCTTGTTATCTCTAACTTCCGCCTCCTGTTATCTCTAGCTTCCACCCCCTGTTATCTCTAGCTTCCGCCCACCTGTTATCTGTAGCTTCCACCCCCTATTATCTCTAGCTTCCGCCCGCCTTTTATCTCTGACTTCCGCCTCCTGTTATCTCTAGCTTTCGCCCCTGTTATATCTAACTTCCGCCCCTGTTATCTCTAGCTCTCTCCTTCTGTTATCTCTAGCTTCCGCCCCACTGTTATCTCTAGCTTCCGTCCCCATGTTATCTCTAGCTTCAACCACCGTTATCTCTAACTTCCGCTTTCTGAATCTCTAGCTTCCGCCCCATGTTATCTATAGTTTCCGCCCCCCCTGTTACCCTTAGCTTCCACCCCTGTTATCTCTAGCTCTCTCCCCCTGTTATCTCTAGTTTCCACAACTTGTTATCTCTAGCGCCCTCCCCCTGTTATCTCTAGCGCCCTCCCCTTGTTATCTCTAGCGCCCTCCCCTTGTTATCTCTAGCTTCCGCATCATCTTGTACCCTCTTACTGGCCTCACACTTCACCTCATTTTACCACCCTTCTAGTCGTTCTATGTTAGCTGCTCATTACATGATCATTCACACTTCCACAACTCCAACAGCTACAACTGTTCAGTTAGCTTACATTACTACATGAGACCGTCTCTATCTTCCGGCAATTGTCACTGATAATTAAACGGTAGGATGCTTCCATTGTGCGGTGTCGTGGAGTGTCCTGCCCCCTGCCCTCTGAAGGTCTCCATCAGGTGCTACTGTTCTTCAATTCTTCTAATGCAATTCTTACTTTTTTTCGTTCGCAGTTTTCCCTCATATACACTCAATATTTGTCTCAAGTGTATTTAGTAATGTTTTAAACTCTTTATTTCCGTATATATTTTATCGATATTCCCCTGTTAGCGTACATGAATAATGTGGTGGAGTCCGGAGGCAGCAACATGGCGCAAGGATTGGTGGTGACAGCTTGGCCGGCACTACGATTACTCCAGATAAGAATATTGCTGTTTCTGGAGGTCGATACCGTCACCGCGATCACATGGCAAAGTGGCTGGTTGTGACGTCAAGGCATTCAAAGAAAGAGGCAGCTGGTTTTCCTTTTCCTAAAAATGTTCAATTACACTGCTTTAACTTTGGTGTCGTTAGGATAGCACAAAGCTTTTGGGTTCGTGATGATTATTGTTGTTGTGTTGGAAAACACTGACGGCCGGTCACTGGCTTTCCTATTATATGGCTAATTCTAAAAAAATTTTTTATTTCCTTAACTGAGGCTGGGTAGGTGATGGAGTCGTTGCCATGTTTAGGGGTGATGCAGGAGCTCCTTTGTGGTATGATGTTTGAGATCTGCAAGGATAAGGAAATGTTAAAGTTGACATCACGGTTCTGTGGGATAGTTCTTTGGCCTAGTTTAATGAATCTAAGTCGTAACTAAATTCAACATCTCTCCATATCAGTGCTGCTACAACACTGCTATCGTGTTAAAATGTTTGATATGATATGGTTATATTCTCACTGGCTGATTGGTAAACAATCGGCACTACTTTAGTTGGAAAAACCAAGACCTTAAACGAAATACATGATACAAGACATAATCACATCTCCTCATAGCAGGAAAACAACCTGTAAATGATCTGGCAACAACGATGTCTGACGACCTAACGTTTAGTGAGCATAAACAAGCAAATATAGCGCAAGCCAGGAAAATTATAGGATAGATTATGAAAGCCTCCAAATCCAGGGATCCCAGAAAATGGTCATATTATTTAAATTATTATTAAACCACTTGTGTTGTCCTGCCTTGACTATCGCTCGATAGTCACACCCACCGTCAGTCCAGGATAAATTTCTAAAATAGAGGGACTACAGAGAACATATTTGGCACGTATTGACATGATAAAGCACCAAAATTATTGGGACCGTCTCAGAGTTCTCAAAATGTACTCTCTGGAAAGGAGACGAGAGAAGTATAACATAATATATGGGGAAAATATTGGAAGGCTAAGTCCCAAATTTGCATAGTAAAATGACATCATACTGGAGCAAATGATCTGGTAGTAAATGCCGAATAAAGCCACAGAGGAGTAGATGTGTCATAGGCACGATCAGAGAATACTCTATGAATATCAGAGGTCCTCGACCAACAGGACTGAAGTGGATATATGGGCTGCGTGCCGCTCCAAGCAACATTCTGTTGACAAACGACGAGTCGCAATATCGTGGCTGAAGTTTTGATTCAAATCCCACACATCATTATGCGACTTAATAATGGTCCAGGTATGACTGAAACGTAGTCGTTTTTTAATTTTCATATGTGTGTGAGTTTTAAATCAACATACTGTTGGACCAAGTTATCACAAGTCATTGACTGGCCCGTAAGCCGAGCTTGGATAATAAAAGAACACCAGGAACCAATTCCAGGTATGATCCAGGTACTTCTTAGTACCTGGCCTTCAACACACTTCCCGAGCCCTCTCCCTACCAGTGACTATTACCAACTTTACGGGTAGTTTAATAGGAGATTATGTAAAGGGGAAGCTGTCTCAATTAACGACATTAGAAGAAAAGGTGACCTGCCATTGGTGGAGGTAATATGAAATTAATCTTCATGGTATTCAGACAACTGACACGAGAATGCTATTTAAGTCAAGTATGTTATGCGTTTCCAGTAAGTAATATATGTCGAATATGTATTGTGCACTTTTCAGCTTATGGCGACTAGCGTAGAGACTGGTGTATGGATCACTCGGTTAGTAAGGTTAAATTAATTTCCTAGCCATGTTTCGTAAAAAGTGCACGGAGTATGGGGATCCAGCCGGGAGTCCATAAGATGTCTAACTTAGAGAAAGTTCAATTAGTGTGTCATTCCTGGAGCTAAAAGGTATGAGTTACGAAAAAATGCCTTAAGGAATTGAACCACACGTGACTTGAGAGCAGAAGATTGAAGGGAAACATGATTACCCCCTGTAAAATTCTCAGAGAGAATGACATGTAGATAAAGAGTGACTATTTAGCACGGGTGGCACTTGCACAAAGGATAACAGGGGAAAACTTAATACCAAAATGAGCCACAGAGGCATTAGAAAGAATTATTTTTGTCTTGAAATGGTAAGAAATTACCTAAACTTAATTAAGGCTGAATGCAAAAGTCATTCGACATATGAGCATTGTGGTGTCATTGTTTAATATGGATGTTCTCATAACACATGAGAGGAAACCATCCTGAGATTAGTTATCACAAGTGAGCGAATTGGCGACAATTATAAATTCTCCAAGAAGCAAATTAGCTCAGTGTGCAACAGCAAGGAAAATGAATGAACTGTCTCACAGATGAAGCCGGGGCCTAAGAGCTGTAATTAATGGTTCTCAGTGATGATGGCGAGACACTGGTTGTTGGTCTCAAACAAGGGTATCGGAGTTTTATGTGCGAGGTAAGACAGCAATTCCTCCTACATAATATTATTCATAATATTTAATTGTGTTAATTATTACGTAGATAAATTCACACGGGACATACTTGCCTTATTTGATACGCAAATAAGTTGAACTACCAGTGTAACTTGCAGCTTTTGTGAAGGAAACATTATTTCTGAATGGGTCGAATTGAAAAATTTTGCGATTTCATGTGTAGCTTTGCTATTAATAATATATTTGTGTGAGTATGCATAGTAGGCGACTTGTACTTACACGTGGTAACTTCTAAGTAGAAATTATTTTGAAGAAAAAGAGGTCGTGTGAAAATGAATTTGTTTACATGTGATTTTGTGAACTTATATTTTGTAATTAATGTTATTTAAATGTAAGGTAAGTATGTAATTAATGTTATTTAAATGTAAGGTAAGGTAACGAGTTCGACTCCTACACACAACAGCCACTCTTTCATTTCTCGTTTGGTTCTTGGGGCATATGAATATATGTGAATATACGTGAATATATGTGAATATATGGGAATATTTGTGAATATATAAGCTCTATCGATTACCAATATAAGTCTATCGTTGGGGTTCTTGTCCAGCTGCTCTATTCACTTGTCTCAACATACAAAATAACGGTTACAAAAATGCACAACCACAAGCCACCCACCTAACCTAATCAACCTACTCACAGAAAACATGGATTCCTGTGAGTCGCTACTTTCCTTAGTACCATTTACTTTTTATTTTTTTATTTTTATAAATAAACCAAATACAAGAACACACAAAACACAAAGAAATCCGGTACATACACAAAATAACAATGAAAGAACAGGAAACAGGAACATTAACAGTAACAGTAAACAGCACCAGGAACTTAACACAATACGGGCATAACCCCAATACCCCGACACGGGCATCATAAAAAAACAAATATCTAAACAGAACACAGACACTTAGTAACATAACAGAACATAGAAAAGCACATAAAATAATGAACATAAATAACATAAAAAAACACTCTCAATCAAATACACAAAACAGACACATAACAGACGTGGATAGATGACCACGCACACAAAGCCAACCACACCACACACACACAGCAACAAAGGAGCACAGGACAAACACACAAGACACAAAAGTATGTACACAGAGACATAAGCACAGAAAACCATGAACACGCACATGAAACACCCACGCAAACAACAAGAGAAACACACACACTACAACCCACTCTACAACCGCACACCACGCAGCAACCAAACACCCAAATATAGGGAGCACAGGCCAAGATGGATCAGTGCCAGAAAAAAACAGAAAAACAGAAAAACTCAGGCCCACACAGGAGCCGAAAACAGCACCCTAACCAACACGCACACTGACACAGGGGGAGCACGGAGGCACCGAAACACACCACTCATGCACAGGAGCAGCACCACCACCACAAGGAAGACACACACAATAACACGTAACTTCCGCCAAGGAAGCCCAAAGGGACGGGGAAGGGAGCACACAGCTAAAGCAACCCCCTGAAACCTCCCCAACCCCCCAAACCCACATTAGCGACCCAACCCTACCCAAGACCAATCACTGCCGCCCAAACATCGACGCACACACGTACCCAAAAGCAACCCCACAAACATAGGCATCCGAGAACCACTGATCAAACTCCGCAGGAAAAGAGCGCTGCAACCACCACCAGATACACCGCATGAGCCCTCGCAAAAAAAAAAAAAAAAAAAAAAAAACGCGAGTGACCCCATAACCCTCCTGCTTCCCAACCCACACACAAAACACATGATCTGCAACCAAAACACACAACGTATTGTGCACCCTCCGCGAACAACCCAGAAAATGAAAGAACAAAAACTGCAAAACACCACCCGGACACTCTGGTCCACAAAATACCTCCAGGACATCCCAAAACCAGGCAACCAACCCCTGCAACTGGTCACAAAAATAAAAGACATGCACCTGTGATTCACTAAAGTCATAGTGCACTCACGCCGCAGAATCACGCAAGCCAAGCACACACAACCGCTCATTCGTCACCAGCGACAAATGCAAAACTGAATCATCAACTCCCGCTGCTGAGGCGCCAAGAACCTCCCCCCCAAACACGACCAGATGCCACCCCAATCCCAACACGGGAACAAGTCCTCCACTCGAGGCCGCATCCAAGGCAACAACACCCCATACACAACCATACACGAAAAGGACAAAAAACTAGGATGACGGCTGAGTGTCTGAAGAATCTCCACGGACCAAGACTGAACAGGAAGGGGTAAACAAAGCTACCTCCCTACAAATCCCCATATCGACCAAGTAACTGAACCGAATGGAACAGAAAAAAAAAACACATTCAACCCCCCAACCAGAACTGGCCCTTGACACAGCGAGACCCAGAAGAGGGCCCTGGCCTTAGTTAAGACGTCAGTAATACCATCACCACCCTCCCTCACCCCCTAACACCAGCGTCGAACGACGTACCAACTGATAACGACCACACCACACATACCTGTACACCAGCCACTCCAAATCCAAGGCCTTCCGGCGATCCAAAGGGAAGCACCGAGCCACAAAGCACACACGCGACAGAACCTTACACGCAACAATCAACCCCTACTGGTAGATCGTCAACGGATAACTCGACAATAACCCAACCACAACCCCAACCGAATGAGAGACAGCTCCCCAATTCCACCCCAAGAAGCGGTCATAAGATGCAAACCAGGTAACCCCAAGAACCCGAAGCGACGAGACCACCGAAAACCACGGCCCTCCCCACACCAGGGAAGAGGCCCACTCACTGATACCCATCAAACCCGACTGCGCACGATTAAGGGCAACCCCCGTGGTGGACTCAAACCATAGGAGAACGTCCTGGACAGCACCGACCGAACTCATTGATCCCACAAACAAAACAGTATCGTCAGCATACTCACAAATGGACAGCCGAAGACCGGAAGGCAGATGAGGAGGCATAATCAAGGAACAAGCCTTGACCGCCCGAAAGAGAGGTTCCTAAGACATCGCATACAAGAGCATAAACATGGGGCACCCCTGACGCACAGAACGGCGAAACGGAAAAAAGGAACTAAAAAACCCATTCACACAAATGCGAGTGCGACACCTGGCATACAACATGCACACCCAATCCACAAACATCGATGGAAACCCAAACCGCATTGTTGCATAGAACACAAACACCAACAACACCTGATTAAAGGCCTTCGATCAGTCCAAGCTGATCATCACCAACAAAAGGCGATATTTGATTGCGTACAGAAGCACGTCACGAATCAAAGAATTGTAATTCACAAGGACACGACCAGGAACACCACAAAACTGCTCCACAGAGACCACCGACGCAACGACACCGCGACAGCGAAGAGCTAAAACCTTAAACAAAATCTTATAATCAACATTCAAGAGCGTAATAGGCCTCCAATTCGAAAAAAACTGAAAATCGCCCAGCTTCGGGAGCAGCCGCACGATCCCGTCACAATAGGAGTCAGGCAGGGCATCCACCTGCAGACAAGCCTGCACCACCTTCAACAGAACCTCCCCCAACACATCCCAAAAGGTAATATGGAACTCAACGGGAAGGCCATCTGCATCGGCACCTTCCCCGAACGAAACAACCGGACCACATACAGGAGTTTCCCCAACGAAATATCCCGTACCAACCGGGTACACTCCGCCTCCGATAGACCAGGGGCACATCCATCCAAAAAATAATCCGCGAGCACATCATTCCCATGCACCGCCCCATAGAGCGCCTCCAACTTCCGCCGCACGTAAAGCAGAACCCCCTCCATGTCAGAAAGAACAGAATCATCAGGTCGACGAAGGTTAAGAAGAACGGAATCTCTCACAGCCTTCTCCCGCCTAAAAGCAATGGGGAGAGCCTCTCTCCATCCACACGCTCAGCCACACGAGCACGCACCCGAACACCATCAGCCAACTCCATATGCAAACCACAAATATGCTCCTTACACTCTGAAATCTTCCCAAAGCAGTCAACCCCATCATTCAACCGCACACACAAACTAGACATTTGTGCCTGAAGCAACTGCAGCAAGCCAAACCGCCCAGCCGCCTCCCGCTTAGCAACAACGCCAAAAAACTTCCGACACTCCACCTTACACCACTCCCACCAAACGAAGAGAGAAGAGAAGGCAACCCTCTGGGCAAGGATCCCAACCCACCAGACCCGAAACTGCGCAAAAATACGTGGACAACGTAACAATCGACAATTAAGTTTCCACCATCCTGGACCCACACGCACGTGACTCCGGACACCAACCCGGACCACCACCAAACAATGATCAGAAAAAGCCACCGGGGCCATGTGAAAGTCCAACACAGAACACTCCCCAACAGAAACATAGAACCAATCTAACCCAAAACACGTCCCACACGCAGTGAAGGTATACTCCAGCGGGCTGCCACACAAAACAGCAGCATTGCGAAACCCGCATGAATGCAAAACCTCACGCAAAGAGGCCAAAACATTCTGCGGGTGGGGACTAGAACTATCCCGCACACTCATGACACAATTAAAATCCCCACCAAAGATCAAATCTCTTGTATCATGCTGCAGGAAGGGCAGAAGCCCCGTCCGAAAAAATAGCTCCTGGCCCCAATGATGCGCCAGTCCAGATGTGGCTACACTATCAAGAACGAAATCACAACCCCCAAATACTCTGCCCGCACAAACAAGATCCGCCCATCTTTATCCATTTCCGTGTGAAGCATGGAAACAGATGCCCTCTGCGAAAATAACATGAGCGTCCCCCCAAAGGATGTCCTTGGCGGGTTCAACACAAAATGGAAATCAGCACACAACCCCTGCAGAACAGACACATCCCAATCTTTGTGCTCCTGGATCAGAGCCACATCCACACGCTGCTCCCGAAGCACATCCACAAGGCCCAACTGGACTGCAAGCGCATTCAGACCACGTACATTGAAAGATACACAAACAATAGCAGGCACCATTGAAACCCGAGAACCCCCTTAACCCAACAGGCCCACCAGGGGACACACCGGCACCCACCACAGAGGCAGCGTCTGCAACGCAAGGGTCAACCGTCCGCCACTCCACAGAGGAGGAATCCACAGAAACTGTGGGCCTCAGACACTTCAGGAAGCGAACAGTGCCAGCATCACCCGGGGAAGTTTGCCGAGACCGCGCCGCCACCGCCCAGCTCCCACTCACGCCCACTGTCGCCAAGGAAAGCTCGCTACTACCAGGCACCACATCACCTCCGGATTCCTCAGGAATTAGAATTAGAAGGGGGGGGGGCACCATCCGAGGCCAAGCCTCACGAAGCCTCAACCCACTTGCCAGGGGGCTCCTTACAGCGCGAGCGGCCCCCCCCCTCTCCGAAGTGCACTTCTGGTGAGGAGCAGGGGAGCACAAAGCCCCCTCACGGAGCACACCGCCAGGAGAAGGTGGACGTGCAACACAGTCATCAGGAACGGCGCCATCACCGAGGATAACCTTCGGGGAGACGACGACACTACCATCTGCAAGAAGCATACCCCCCCCCTCAACGGGAGGCACCGGCACCACACCCACACCACCACCCTCATCCACCACGGAAGCACCAGGAACTGGATGCACTTCCACCTCCACCGGAAGCTGAAGACGTGAAGCTGGGGCAGCCACGTCCACCACCGAAGCCAGCACAGGAGACACCACAGGCGCAGACGGAACAGCAGGCACATTCGCAGCAGATACACCACCAGGCAAGCCCCTAGGACGAGGACCTTCCGGGGGGGAGGGGAGTCCACACACCCACGGGGGGAAAATCCTCCTCCCGAACAGAAGTGGCCTCCATGTGAGGAACATCACACCAGGCAGCGTCGTGGCCTTCCTCCCCGCACCGGAAGCATGTGCGGACCTGACCATGATAGAAAACACAGAGGTTAAACACCACAACATAAAACCTTGGAAGGGATGGACCCCGTGAGACGCATCTGCAGCGTACGAGTTCCCAAGCGGAGACCCCGCAGCCGCCCGGCCCTCAAAACGTTGTAACAATGACGCAGCACCGTACTAAACCTCGCAAACACCGAGGTGAGCTCCGCCTCGGGAAAAGTCTCTGGCACCCTGTGCACACTCACGAAGGTCAGGGGGGCCCCACGGATCAGAGACGGCCACCGATAAAGCTTTACCAGGGAGGGGAACCGTCTGCTCATTCGAACGCTTCACACACTGCACATAACTAGGTGACGTGGAAGACGTAACCGCCACACGAGTTGGGGTAAACTTCTCGAGGCCGAGGAGATCCGGAATCTTGAAGTCGAATGCATCCAAAAGCGCAACCGCCACATGCTCCCAATCCACCGCAGCAGAAAAATTAAAACGGAGAGTATTTACACGGCGGATGCAGCCACCACCAGCAGCTGCCATATTGCTAACCACCGCCCCAGCCAGCAGGCGCTCCATACCAACGGGCAATCACCACTAAGCAGCGACAAACAGCTACAGGCAGCCAGAGCCCGACGTCCACACCCTCTGGCGACAGAGGAGTAAATCCTGCAAAAATTCAGAACCACAAGCCACCCACCTAACCTAATCAATCTACTCACTGAAAACATGGATACCTGTGAGTCACTACTTTCCTTAGTACCATTTACTTTGTACGCTGGGGACCGAAGCATCTGAGGACCGATAGTTAAAAGAATGGGTTGCTTGTAGAAAGTGAATTAAAAACAGAGGTTTTGAAGGTTTAGTGAGCTATTAAAGGTTTTATATACATTCAAATTATTCTTTTAATGACTGTGTTGCTCATGTACACAGTGAAGGTAGACTTTTACATTTATGAATCTTGTTAATACGGTTAAGTTAGCATATCTAAAATTTGCTGACGGTTTTATGGTAATGTTTTTTATCATGTGTCGTTGACATAACTGGTGATGTTACAGATATACAAGCTGTGTGTGAGAAATGATCACCTACTTATTGATAACATATAACAGTGGGTCACATTAACGATATATGTAGAAAATTCTAGAGAGACAATTAACCTGAGGAACACCAATGAACAAGAAAACAGAGATTTAGACAGTAGACTGGACTGACACTTCAACATGGAAGAAAGAGGGAGGCTGCAGTTGAAGAGTAGACGTCTGGATGAGCAGTTCAGAGTATGTTGCCTAAGTGTTGCGTCATGGTTCTAGAACACCAAACTAAATTCGATTCGGGGAAGGGTGGGGGAGGGGGGTAGAGGGGTTTTGGCCAAACTTTAAAGATCCTCCAATTATATCTGTGATGCCCTGATGCCCTTGTTTGCCCTTGCCTCAGGTGCCAAGTTCTAGTCCGAGTTGTCTTTCTCAGTACCAGTGTCATAGCGGATGTCTTCCTCATTTATTTTATACGAATATATATTGATTAATTTTATTATAATTATGGCGACAGTGTACTAGGTAGATATTTGTTAGATTTCCACTAGTTAGAGTTCTGTCGATTGTTCAAGTAATTTTTTATAGAAGTGACTCCTGCCAGAATTGAACTTTATTTAACTCCGGCGAAACCAAACACTGTTGCCACTGCCATATATATGCTACTCATTTACCCGAGGGAGGGAGCTTGTGCACGTCAATATTTGAAGACGATGCTAAGATAATGAGGAATGTAAAAACAGAGGAGGATTGCAGAATGTTACACGAAAACCTTTAGAAACTCCAGAAGTGAACAAACAAATAGCTGCTTCAGTTCAATCCTATTAAGTGCAAGGTAATGAAGATAGGGAATGGAGAAAGAAGACCAGACGGTGTTTCCACCATTAATGAAAAGCAATTGCAGGAATCTGAAAGAAAAAGAGGTTTGGGAGTGGATATATAATTCCATCTCATAACACCAGAGGCACACACAGGCAGGTTGACATCGGCAGCATATGGGACGCTGCCCAACATTAGAACGTCTTTTAGAAACCTAAATTAGGACGCATTCAAAGCAATCTACACAGCTTTTGTCAGACTAGTATTGGAATATGCAGCTCCTGCTTGGAATCCTTACCTTGTGAAGCGTAAAACTAGAATTGAAAAAGTGCAGACATTTGCCAATAGATTGGTGCCAGAGCTTAGAAGGTTAAGTTATGGGGACAGGCTGAAGGAACTGAACCCTACAACATGAGGACAGATGAAATGGCAACCCGTTCTCGCAAATTCGTAAAGTCAATATTGACTTATTAACTACGTGCATAGGTGATATACTAAACATAATAGATACCCTTTAAAAGATTTATAGAAAACACCGACCTTACCTAACCTTGTTAATATCTTAAGATAAGCATCTTATTGCTTCGTAATTACAATTATTAGTTAACCTATACCTATTATAGGTTAGGTAATAATTGTAATTACGAAGCAATAAGATGCTTATCTTAAGATACTAACAAGGTTAGGTAAGGTCGGTGTTTTCTATGAATCTTTTTAAGGGTATCTATTATGTTAAGTATGTCACCTATGCACATATTTAATAAGTCAATATTGACTTATTAAATTTGCGAGAACAGGTTGGAAATGGAGATATGATAAGAAGGTGCAAGTTATTGAGTGGAATGGACAAGGTGGACAAGGACAGTCTCTTTAAGCTGAGAGACAGAAGGACACGAGGACACAAATGAAGCTGGAAACTCAAATGAGTTGAAGAAATGTAACAGAAAAGTAATGGTGTCCTGTACGGGTGGTCAACAAATGGAATGCAATAAGAGAAAAGGCTATGAAAGACACCTCCATTCACAACTTCAAGGACAGGGTCGACAAAGATTTTGAACGTTAGAATGGTGAAGCTTTAACGCAACAGGTAAAACAAGGCTGGTTGGCGGGGAATAGAGAGCTAGACCTCGCTTCCCCGTAGTCACTGATTGGTAATTACTGGGTTTCTAATTAGATCAAGTCGGCCTATTAGAACTGCTGTTACTGCTAGCGAGAATGTGATGTATCAACGCAAAGCAGAACGTGCTTGATTATGGCCCAGAAGTTACAGGAGTACAAGAAGGGAGGTTTAAACCTGAACTGCCCCATTTGGATCTCGCCATTGCTGGAGTCGGTATTGTCTAGTGGTTGGACATCTACTTTCCCTTTCTCCGGAAAACAAAACTGTCCGTGGAGAATTTAAGTAAATTGTCCTGGACGATTTTGACCGCCAGGGATGTCCGATTAATTTAACAATCACCAAAACGATTATTTCAGTGTAATACTGCAGAATGTAGGTATGTTGATTGCAAATGTTAGAGGTGTAGCTGTGCATGACTGTGAGCGTGCAACGAGGAGCTTGTGCTCCAAGGTCTGAGTGGGGGAATTAGCTGGTCATCTGAGAACATCTGAGCCGCTGCTGGGACACTCGAGCAGGGAGACACATTTACTGCAGATACTCGAAACAACGAGCTTAAGGAGGCGTGGTATATCTGTCAGGCACACGAGTAACTGGGAATTGTTACATTAGAAGATAAGATGAGAGGCTTTGGAATGTTTTACTGAGGGAAGGATTACAGAGAGTAATTGTGTACAAACTTTATAGACGAGGCTCCTAGGAGCGAAGCCGGAAGAGGCTGTGGTAAATTCAAATTTAGATCTCAGTACAGTCAAATATATTGCGAGATTTATTGTTTGTTATTTTAAAGGGTCCTGTATGATTGTTAATTACAGTAAATTCGGTTAAACTTGATTATACTATCATTACTCCTTCCTTGGTATCCTTGGGCAAGAGGCTGGTATGAGTAATAGTCTAATTCTCTAGGCATCCAAAGCGAGATTCTACTAATCTGGCAGCACAACTATTGGAAAAGAAGGGAACTCTCAGGAGAAAGCGCCAAGGCATTTTCGACTATATAGCACCAGGAAGGGATCAGGATAAGGATTTTGGATGGGATGGTTGGAAGGAATAGTAGTAGTAGCACCCGACCGTCCAATTGGTGCCCAACCATTCTGACGGTTGGGGATTGAACTAGTCGGGGGAGTCTGAAGCGAGAGGGACGGTCTCGCTTCATAAAGAGACCTCATGAACCCTAGGTTAGGTAGGGTTAGTTAGGTTCGGTCATATATATACATATATATATATATATATATATATATATATATATATATATATATATATATATATATATATATATATATATATATATATATATATATATATTAGTATATTTTGGTAGCAGTCTTTCCTGTAGACATATATTATTAAATATGACCGAAAAAGTAAGATTAATAATTCTAACACGAATTTTCTCAATCTTTCGTACATTACGCTTCACTGTTGGAGGTAAATTAAAAATCAATTCTCCAAAATTCATTTTTATTTCTAGTCTGACGCGACACGGGCGCGTTTCGTAAAACTTATTACATTTTCAAAGACTTTAGTTCACAAATACACAACTGAATAGAACTTACGTATCTCCGATTTTATATCTACATTTGAGTGAGGTGGAAGGGGTGATGTGGCATTAACACAAGACAGAACAAAATGTGGTATTAATAGGGTATTAATTTCATCAACACAAGACAGAACAAGGGTATTAATAGGGTATTAATTTCATCAACACAAGACAGAACACGAAACAATGGATATTGAATAGAAGTGTTTGTAGAAAGCCTATTGGTCCATATTTCTTGATGCTTCTATATTGGAGCGGAGTCTTGAGGTGGGTAGAATATAGTTGTGCAATAATTGGCTGTTGATTGCTGGTGTTGACTTCTTGATGTGTAGTGCCTCGCAAACGTCAAGCCGCCTGCTATCGCTGTATCTATCGATGATTTCTGTGTTGTTTACTAGGATTTCTCTGGCGATGGTTTGGTTGTGGGAAGAGATTATATGTTCCTTAATGGAGCCCTGTTGCTTATGCATCGTTAAACGCCTAGAAAGAGATGTTGTTGTCTTGCCTATATACTGGGTTTTTTGGAGCTTACAGTCCCCAAGTGGGCATTTGAAGGCATAGACGACGTTAGTCTCTTTTAAAGCGTTCTGTTTTGTGTCTGGAGAGTTTCTCATGAGTAGGCTGGCCGTTTTTCTGGTTTTATAGTAAATCGTCAGTTGTATCCTCTGATTTTTGTCTGTAGGGATAACGTTTCTATTAACAATATCTTTCAGGACCCTTTCCTCCGTTTTATGAGCTGTGGAAAAGAAGTTCCTGTAAAATAGTCTACTAGGGGGTATAGGTGTTGTGTTAGTTGTCTCTTCAGAGGTTGCATGGCTTTTCACTTTCCTTCTTATGATGTCTTCGACGAAACCATTGGAGAAGCCGTTATTGACTAGGACCTGCCTTACCCTACAGAGTTCTTCGTCGACTTGCTTCCATTCTGAGCTGTGGCTGAGGGCACGGTCGACATATGCGTTAACAACACTCCTCTTGTACCTGTCTGGGCAGTCGCTGTTGGCATTTAGGCACATTCCTATGTTTGTTTCCTTAGTGTAGACTGCAGTGTGGAAACCTCCGCCCTTTTCCATGACTGTTACATCTAGAAAGGGCAGCTTCCCATCCTTTTCCATCTCGTAAGTGAAACGCAGCACGGAACTCTGCTCAAATGCCTCCTTCAGCTCCTGCAGATGTCTGACATCAGGTACCTGTGTAAAAATGTCGTCAACATACCTGCAGTATATGGCCGGTTTCAAGTTCATGTCGACTAAGACTTTTTGCTCGATGGTACCCATGTAGAAGTTTGCAAACAGGACACCTAGGGGAGAACCCATGGCGACCCCATCTACTTGCTTATACATGTGCTCATCCGAGCTCAAGAAGGGTGCCTCTTTAGTACAAGCTTGGAGTAGTTTCCTCAGAATATTTTCTGGTATGTCAAGAGGAGCACAGGCTGGATCACGATACACTCTGTCGGCTATCATTCCGATTGTCTCGTCCACAGGTACGTTGGTAAACAGCGATTCTACGTCCAACGAGGCTCTTATCCCTGTGGCCCGTGTGCCCCGCAGTAAGTCAACAAATTCCTTTGGAGACTTCAGGCTGAAGGCGCAAGGAACATAAGGAGTCAGCAGGCCGTTGAGTCGCTTCGCCAGTCTGTACGTGGGTGTGGGTATCTGGCTAATGATTGGCCGAAGTGGGTTTCCAGGCTTGTGCGTCTTGACATTTCCATACGCATATCCAGGTTTATATTCCCCAAATATAATTGGGGAATATAAACCTGGTTTATATTCCCCAAATAAAATTGGGGAATATAAACCTGGATATGCGTATGGAAATGTCAAGACGCACAAGCCTGGAAACCCACTTCGGCCAATCATTAGCCAGATACCCACACCCACGTACAGACTGGCGAAGCGACTCAACGGCCTGCTGACTCCTTATGTTCCTTGCGCCTTCAGCCTGAAGTCTCCAAAGGAGTTTGTTGACTTACTGCGGGGCACACGGGCCACAGGGATAAGAGCCTCGTTGGACGTAGAATCGCTGTTTACCAACGTAAGGAGTCAGCAGGCCGTTGAGTCGCTTCGCCAGTCTGTACGTGGGTGTGGGTATCTGGCTAATGATTGGCCGAAGTGGGTTTCCAGGCTTGTGCGTCTTGACATTTCCATACGCATATCCAGGTTTATATTCCCCAAATATAATTGGGGAATATAAACCTGGTTTATATTCCCCAAATAAAATTGGGGAATATAAACCTGGATATGCGTATGGAAATGTCAAGACGCACAAGCCTCGAAACCCACTTCGGCCAATCATTAGCCAGATACCCACACCCACGTACAGACTGGCGAAGCGACTCAACGGCCTGCTGACTCCTTATGTTCCTTGCGCCTTCAGCCTGAAGTCTCCAAAGGAATTTGTTGACTTACTGCGGGGCACACGGGCCACAGGGATAAGAGCCTCGTTGGACGTAGAATCGCTGTTTACCAACGTACCTGTGGACGAGACAATCGGAATGATAGCCGACAGAGTGTATCGTGATCCAGCCTGTACTCCTCTTGACATACCAGAAAATATTCTGAGGAAACTACTCCAAGCTTGTACTAAAGAGGCACCCTTCTTGAGCCCGGATGGGCACATGTATAAGCAAGTAGATGGGGTCGCCATGGGTTCTCCCCTAGGTGTCCTGTTTGCAAACTTCTACATGGGTACCATCGAGCAAAAAGTCTTAGTCGACATGAACTTGAAACCGGCCATATACTGCAGGTATGTTGACGACATTTTTACACAGGTACCTGATGTCAGACATCTGCAGGAGCTGAAGGAGGCATTTGAGCAGAGTTCCGTGCTGCGTTTCACTTACGAGATGGAAAAGGATGGGAAGCTGCCCTTTCTAGATGTAACAGTCATGGAAAAGGGCGGAGGTTTCCACACTGCAGTCTACACTAAGGAAACAAACATAGGAATGTGCCTAAATGCCAACAGCGACTGCCCAGACAGGTACAAGAGGAGTGTTGTTAACGCATATGTCGACCGTGCCCTCAGCCACAGCTCAGAATGGAAGCAAGTCGACGAAGAACTCTGTAGGGTAAGGCAGGTCCTAGTCAATAACGGCTTCTCCAATGGTTTCGTCGAAGACATCATAAGAAGGAAAGTGAAAAGCCATGCAACCTCTGAAGAGACAACTAACACAACACCTATACCCCCTAGTAGACTATTTTACAGGAACTTCTTTTCCACAGCTCATAAAACGGAGGAAAGGGTCCTGAAAGATATTGTTAATAGAAACGTTATCCCTACAGACAAAAATCAGAGGATACAACTGACGATTTACTATAAAACCAGAAAAACGGCCAGCCTACTCATGAGAAACTCTCCAGACACAAAACAGAACGCTTTAAAAGAGACTAACGTCGTCTATGCCTTCAAATGCCCACTTGGGGACTGTAAGCTCCAAAAAACCCAGTATATAGGCAAGACAACAACATCTCTTTCTAGGCGTTTAACGATGCATAAGCAACAGGGCTCCATTAAGGAACATATAATCTCTTCCCACAACCAAACCATCGCCAGAGAAATCCTAGTAAACAACACAGAAATCATCGATAGATACAGCGATAGCAGGCGGCTTGACGTTTGCGAGGCACTACACATCAAGAAGTCAACACCAGCAATCAACAGCCAATTATTGCACAACTATATTCTACCCACCTCAAGACTCCGCTCCAATATAGAAGCATCAAGAAATATGGACCAATAGGCTTTCTACAAACACTTCTATTCAATATCCATTGTTTCGTGTTCTGTCTTGTGTTGATGAAATTAATACCCTATTAATACCCTTGTTCTGTCTTGTGTTGATGAAATTAATACCCTATTAATACCACATTTTGTTCTGTCTTGTGTTAATGCCACATCACCCCTTCCACCTCACTCAAATGTAGATATAAAATCGGAGATACGTAAGTTCTATTCAGTTGTGTATTTGTGAACTAAAGTCTTTGAAAATGTAATAAGTTTTACGAAACGCGCCCGTGTCGCGTCAGACTAGAAATAAAAATGAATTTTGGAGAATTGATTTTTAATTTACCTCCAACAGTGAAGCGTAATGTACGAAAGATTGAGAAAATTCGTGTTAGAATTATTAATCTTACTTTTTCGGTCATATTTAATAATATATATATATATATATATATATATATATATGTCGTACCTAGTAGCCAGAACGCACTTTTTGGCCTACTATGCAAGGCCCGATTTGCCTAATAAGCCAAGTTTTCCTGAATTAATATATTTTCTCTAATTTTTTTCTTATGAAATGATAAAGCTACCCATTTCATTATGTATGAGGTCAATTTTTTTTTATTGGAGTTAAAATTAACGTAGATATATGACCGAACCTAACCAACCCTACCTAACCTAACCTAACCTATCTTTATAGGTTAGGTTAGGTTAGGTAGCCGAAAAAGGTAGGTTAGGTTAGGTTAGGTAGGTTAGGTAGTCGAAAAACAATTAATTCATGAAAACTTGGCTTATTAGGCAAATCGGGCCTTGCATAGTAAGCTGAAAAGTGAGTTCTGGCTACTAGGTACGACATATATATATATATATATATATGCAGAATAACCACATATGAAAAATAAAAAATGCTTAACGCGTTTTCGGCTAATTCGCCTTCATCAGAGCAAAGTAGAATCATTTTCTACTTTGAATCAAAGTAGCATTTTCTATCAAAAATCAAAGAATCAAAGTAGCATTTTCTATTTTTCATATGTGGTTATTCTGCATACTTGGATCAGTGTTTTTGTGATCATTGTTGCATATATATATATATATATATATATATATATATATATATATATATATATATATATATATATATATATATATTGTTAGTAGTAGTCTTTCCTGTAAACATGTTGTTGAATATGACCAAAAGGGTAATATTAATGATTCTAACACGAATCATCTTAATATTTCTTATGTTTTTTCTTTAATGTCGAGGAAAGTTTAAACATTAACTCTTCAATGTTTTTTTTCACACTTTTTAGTTTAGTCTGACGGCCAAGGACAAAGGAAAAGAGACAGAGGGACAGAGGGAAAGGAACAGAGACAGAGGGACATAGACCGAGCCAGAAAGACAAGAGGCATATAGACGCTCAAAGAGACAGAGATAAATATGTATAGAGACACATACAGAAAGACAAAGACAGACATACAGTAAGAAAAAGAGACAGAATCAGACACAATCTATATTCTAAATTATATCTCTAAAACATACCTTTTATGACGATTGGGTAAAAAACAAAAATAAGTCAAAAAGTTAAATCCACAGCTGTAATACCTTTATCAATGTGTTCCCTGTGATTCATAAACTGGGCTAAACCGTTGTTACTACTTCACGTAAACTGCCTGACGCACTAATTAGCAGCACCAAACTTCAGCCATTATGTGTCCGTTGAGAAATATTCGGTGCTGTGTCTCGCTCGCTGGAGTAACTTCATGATACTTGGAAATAGTGAGTTTCTGAGTAAAGCAATTGTTAATGTGAGAGAGAAATGCTCAGCGCTGTTGAACATATTTACACAGACGAAGTTTTCAGTCTTAACTTTATATATTACTATATATTTCAAAGATGTTTAACATAAACCCGAAAGCCTATAGTAATATTTTATTAATATTTGTAACACATTGACATTGAATATGAATGAATATGGAAAAGTATTTTCTTACATTCTGAAAGAATTTGTAAGACTTTGGCAATTAAGAAATTCTATTAGGTTTTACTATTCCTTATACATATATTAACTATTTCAAAATTGCCTTGCGATTTAGAATACACATCAACAGCCAAATACTGCCGTTGAACAAGTTTATGAAGGATGGGGAGCACAAGACTTCCTAAACAATACTTCCCCGCGCACGTTCTGTATCTTAGTTGAAAGATTCAGAGATTCAAGAGGGTGCAGGAGAAAATTGAAATGCGGCGGTCTAGTGAGGGTAGAATTGGAGGTCGAGTGAGGGTAGAATTGGAGGTCGAGTGAGGGTAGAACTGGTGGTCGCCTGAGGGATAGAATTGGAGGTCGAATGAGGGTAGAACTGAAGGTCGAGTTAGGGTAGAACTGGAGGTCCAGTAAGAGTAGAATTGGTGGTCGAGTGAAGGTAGAACTGGAGATCGAGTGAGGGTAGAACTGGAGGTCGAGTAAGAGTAGAACTGGAGGTCGATTGAGGGTAGAACTGGAGGTCGAGTGAAGGTAAAACTGGAGGTTGAGTGATGGGTAGAACTGGAGGTTGAGTGAGGGTAGAACTGGAGGTTGAGTTACGGGTAGAACTGGAGGTTGAGTGAGGGTTGAACTGGAAGTTGAGTGATGGGTAGAACTGGAGGTCGAGTGAGGGTAGAACTGGAGGTCGAGTGAGGGTAGAACTGGAGGTTGAGTAAGGGTAGAACTAGAGGTCGAGTGAGGGTAGAACTGGAGGTCGAGAGAGGATAGAATTGGAGCTCGAGTATGGGTAGAACTGGAGATCGATTGAGGGTAGAACTGGAGGTCGAGTGAGAGGTAGAACTGGAGCTCGACTGAAGGGTAGAACTGGAGGTCGAGTGAGGGTAGATCTGGAGGAAGAGTGAGGATAGAACGGAAGATCGAGTGAGGGGTAGAACTATAGAGCTCGAGTGAGGGTAGAACTGGAGATCGAGTAGGAGTAGAACTGGAGGTCGAGTGAGGGGTAGAAGTGGAGGTCAAGTGAGGGTAGAACTGGAGGTCAATTTAGGGTAGAACTGGAGGTCGAGTGAGGGGTAGAAGTGGAGGTCAAGTGAGGGTAGAACTGGAGGTCAATTTAGGGTAGAACTGAAGGTCGAGTAACGGTAGAACTGGAGGTTGAGTGAGGATAGAACTGGAGGTCGAGTGAGGGGTAGAACTGGAGTTCGAGAGAGGGTTAAACTGGAGGTTGAGTGAGAGTAGAACTGGAGATCGAGTGAGGGTAGAACTGGAGGTGGAGTGAGGGTAGAACTGGAGGTCGAGTAAGAACAGAACTGGAAGACGAGTGAGGGATAGAGCGAGAGTTCGAGTGAGGGTAGAGCTGGAGGTCGAGAGGGGGTAGAAATGGAGGTCCAGTGAGGGTAGAACTGGAAGTCGAGTAGAAGAAGTCCACAGAAAACTGGAAGTCCACTGAGGGGTAGAACTGGAGGTCGAGTGAGGGTAGAACTGGAGGTCGAGTGAGGGTAGAAATGGAGGTCCAGTGAGGGTAGAACTGAAGATTGAAGGGGCTAGAACTGTAGGTCCAGTTGGAGTAGAACTCGAGTTCGAGTGAGGTGTAGAACTGGAGGTCGAGTAAGGGTAGAACTGGAGGTCGAGTGAGGGTAGAACTGGAGGTCGATTAAGGGTAGAACTGGAGGTCGAGTGAGGGTAGAACTGGAGGTCGAGTGAGAGTAGAACTGGATGTCGAGTGAGGGGTAGAACTGGAGGTCGAGTGAGGGTGGAACTGGAGTTCAAGTGAGGGGGAAGAACTGGAGGTCGAGTCAGGGTAGAACTGGAGGTCGAGTGAGGGGTAGAACTGGAGGTCGAGTGAGGGGTAGAACTGGAGGTCGAGTGAGGGTAGAACTTGAGGTCGAGTGAGGGGGAGAACTGGAAGTCGAGTGAGGGTGGAACTGGAGGTCGAGTGAGGGGGTACAACTGGAGGTCGAGTGAGGGGGTACAACTGGAGGTCGAGTGAGGGTAGAACTGAAGGTCGAGTGAGGGGTAAAACTGGAGGTCGACTGAGGGGTAGAACTGGAGGTCGAGTGAGGAGATGAACTGTAGGTCGAGTGAGGGTAGAACTAAAGGTCGAGTGAGGGTAGAACTGGAGGTCGAGTGAGGGGTAGAACTGGAGGTCGAGTAAGGGTAGAACTGTAGATTGAGTGAGGGTAGAATTGGAGGTCGAGTAAGAACAGAACTGGAGGTCGAGTGATTATGTATGTCTAAATCGAGCCCGACAAGTACAGGAGGACATGAGAGGCATCGTCCTGTCATACTGTTAATGCTTCTGGAAATTAATTGGAGAATCCGTTTCACATTTTATTTTGATTGTTTGGCTTATCCCTACTAACCATAAATTCCAAATCATTTTAGCATTTCGATTTCAAAATTTCAACATTGTCCATCAGGTATTTGGTAATTCTATTATCATTATCTTGGCTCAGAGCCCACTTTTTCAGTATTATTCTGCATCTTCCAAGCTTTCCTTCATTTTATAAACTTATCTAGATCGTCTTGAGGAGATTTTGAGTCTTCCGCATTTATCTTACACTTCATTTTTTATCCTAGGCAAATTCTCAGATATGCTGCTGAATCTTGTGCTTAAATCATCTATATATATTATAAACAACAGAGGTTCCAGGAGAGAGCCTTGAGGCACTCTACTCACAACTGTTCCCACCCGGACCTTCTTTGAAATAACCAAGTCTTAATCCAATTCCTAATACGATGTGCCTTTAATTTTGATGAGTCTCTAATGAGGCGGTGAATCACAGGCTCTGCTAAAGTCAAAGCGGAGAATGTTGCAGTCCTTTGCGTTATCAACTGCCTGAAATATCATAGGAAAGAATTCAAGTAAATTTGATCAACTTGACCGGCCCTTAGTAAGCCCTGGTTGTGAATCCTTCATTATTATTATTAATAGTAGTATTATTTAAGATGTAAACAAATGTTTTTTTCGGTCCATTTTTGCGGTTTCTAGCAAGGTCCATACAGTAGACATTACGCTAACTGAACGATAGATTCCGGGATCTGCCTCCATTTTTAAACATCAGAACCACATTTGCAATTCACCACGATTTTCGTACTCCTGTCGACATTGTCAACGTCGATTTCGCCATAAATCCACGTCATTCGCCCTGAACTTCCCAAGGAGATGGAATGAGGCCCCCTCTCTTCCCTCCCTCCCACCAACACCTCAATCTTTCATAGATGAAAAGCTTGGCAACCTAAGCAGCGTCAAGGCGGTTTGGTAATGCTCACAACGAGACGTGTATTTTGGAGGGTTTCATTTTCTCTCAAGGATCCAATCTACGCATGAAAATTTCCTCTATAAATTTTGGTTTCAGAAGCCCGTTTAATCTTCTGACTGGAGGCAAAAACTGATCTTGTGGTGATATACTGTTGGATAAGTCTTTTGGGTACGACGCTAATATATCGCGGGAACACTCAGCTATAAACTTTACTTTCTGCTCTTCTTAGGCTATCATAATTCGGCACAAAAGTAAACAAAATTCAACATTACCTCATAAATATCAGCACATACATTCTAAAAATGTTGAAGGTAGTCTAGGGTGAGTTTGGAATATCTGAGTAGGTACTGGGGATGGTTCTATCAGGTGCAGCTGTCAGGGTTGGCCCAGGTCGACCCTGGTTATTGAGGAGACGCGTGCCGGGGTCCCAACGCCTCCCCTGCCGGCTGACAAATAGCTCTCAGAGACACGAGGCCGCATGACGCAGACGGAGTGGGAGCCGCCACCGTCACCCGACCCAGAAATTGATACTTCAGATTCCTCGCTTCGAGAGGCTGGCTTGGTACGCTTCGGAGATGTGTTGAGTTTTATCATTTCTCGGTGCATTTATCTTGAGAAACTTATACCTTAAGCTTCATGCCCAGCCGGAGATGTAGTCAATAGATTCTGGATTTCTTGTCTATAGTGCAGTTTTCTTTCAGTGTGCTATCGTATAATTCATCCGAAAATGGCACACATTTGAATCTCTACGAATGTAGAAAGTCTCTTCCATATCTTCCGATCTTTTCGCGTTCATTCAACTAAAAAGTTGCACACCTTATATTATTTTGCCAAGTTTGTCCTTCGCTTCCCGGTGTTCCTGAATACTCTCGTACAACCGGCTTACAGCTATTAAACGTACCCACGCGTTAGGACTCCGGGCACTCGTTAAGCAGAGAATACAAAGCACAGTAAACGATATAACGAAATACCAAAATTTGATCAAGCTCTTAATCTCGAAACGTCATTTACAGATAGGTCTTCTCTCATCCCACATTTCTCTATATCACATGTTAAGCTTTCCCACATCCGTTAACAATAATATTGCTCGTTGAACCATTTGTTTCTGGATTTGTCAACATTATCCCACTGTTCGGGTGACACGTTTGTCTTTGGATCTGGCCACATGATCCCGGACGTGGCTGCCTCTCCACACTTCTCTTATCTAGTCTAGTTACTGATGACAACATTGAACGGTTGAAAACCTTTAACTTTTTACCCATTTTACTGTGGTTACTCCACACACACACACACACACACACACACACACACACACACACACACACACACACACACACACACACACACACACACACACACACACACACACACACACACACACACACACACACACACACACACACACACACACACACACACACACACACACACACACACACACACACACACACACACACACACACACATATATATATATATATATATATATATATATATATATATATATATATATTATTAAATATGACCGAAAAAGTAAGATTAATAATTCTAACACGAATTTTCTCAATCTTTCGTACATTACGCTTCACTGTTGGAGGTAAATCAAAAATCACTTCTCCAAAATTCATTTTTATTTCTAGTCTGACGCGACACGGGCGCGTTTCGTAAAACTTATTACATTTTCAAAGACTTCACAAATACACAACTGATTAGAACGTATCTCTGATTTTATATCTACATTTGAGTGAGGTGGGAAGGGTGATGTGGCATTAACACAAGACAGAACAGGAGGGGATATTAATAGGGTATTAAAAGTATCAACACAAGACAGAACAGAAACAATGGGTATTGAATAGAAGTGTTTGTAGAAAGCCTATTGGTCCATATTTCTTGATACTTCTATATTGGAGCGGAGTCTTGAGGTGGGTAGAATATAGTTGTTATAGATTCCGCTCCAATATAGAAGCATCAAGAAATATGGACCAATAGGCTTTCTGCAAACACTTCTATTCAATACCCATTGTTTCTGTTCTGTCTTGTGTTGACACTTTTAATACCCTATTAATATCCCCTCCTGTTCTGTCTTGTGTTAATGCCACATCACCCTTCCCACCTCACTCAAATGTAGATATAAAATCAGAGATACGTTCTAATCAGTTGTGTATTTGTGAAGTCTTTGAAAATGTAATAAGTTTTACGAAACGCGCCCGTGTCGCGTCAGACTAGAAATAAAAATGAATTTTGGAGAAGTGATTTTTGATTTATTCTACCCACCTCAAGCGGAGTCTTGAGGTGGGTAGAATATAGTTGTTATAGATTCCGCTCCAATATAGAAGCATCAAGAAATATGGACCAATAGGCTTTCTGCAAACACTTCTATTCAATACCCATTGTTTCTGTTCTGTCTTGTGTTGACACTTTTAATACCCTATTAATATCCCCTCCTGTTCTGTCTTGTGTTAATGCCACATCACCCTTCCCACCTCACTCAAATGTAGATATAAAATCAGAGATACGTTCTAATCAGTTGTGTATTTGTGAAGTCTTTGAAAATGTAATAAGTTTTACGAAACGCGCCCGTGTCGCGTCAGACTAGAAATAAAAATGAATTTTGGAGAAGTGATTTTTGATTTACCTCCAACAGTGAAGCGTAATGTACGAAAGATTGAGAAAATTCGTGTTAGAATTATTAATCTTACTTTTTCGGTCATATTTAATAATATATGTCTACAGGAAAGACTGCTACCAAAATATACTAATATATATATATATATATATATATATATATATATATATATGTCGTACCTAGTAGCCAGAACGCACTTCTCAGCCTACTATGCAAGGGCCGATTTGCCTAATAAGCTAAGTTTTCATGAATTAATTGTTTTTCGACTACCTAACCTACCTAACCTAACCTAACCTAACTTTTTCGGCTACCTAACCTAACCTAACCTATAAAGATAGGCTAGGTTAGGTTAGGTAGGGTTGGTTAGGTTCGGTCATATATCTTCGTTAATTTTAACTCCAATAAAAAAAACTGACCTCATACATAATGAAATGGGTAGCTTTATCATTTCATAAGAAAAAAATTAGAGAAAATATATTAACTCAGGAAAACTTGGCTTATTAGGCAAATCGGGCCTTGCATAGTAGGGCAAGAAATGCGTTCTGGCTACTAGGTACGACATATATATATATATATATATATATATATATATATATATATATATATATATATATATATATATATATATATATATATATATATGTATATATATATATATATATATATATATATATATATATATATATACTGATCGAAACTGTGAACGCCAAGAAATCCGGACTCCACCTGCCAAAGATCATTGGGAATATAAACCTGGATATGCGTATGGAAATGTCAAGACGCACAAGCCTGGAAACCCACTTCGGCCAATCATTAGCCAGATACCCACACCCACGTACAGACTGGCGAAGCGACTCAACGGCCTGCTGACTCCTTATGTTCCTTGCGCCTTCAGCCTGAAGTCTCCAAAGGAATTTGTTGACTTACTGCGGGGCACACGGGCCACAGGGATAAGAGCCTTGTTGGACGTAGAATCGCTGTTTACCAACGTACCTGTGGACGAGACAATCGGAATGATAGCCGACAGAGTGTATCGTGATCCGGCCTGTACTCCTCTTGACATACCAGAAAATATTCTGAGGAAACTACTCCAAGCTTGTACTAAAGAGGCACCCTTCTTGAGCCCGGATGGGCACATGTATAAGCAAGTAGATGGGGTCGCCATGGGTTCTCCCCTAGGTGTCCTGTTTGCAAACTTCTACATGGGTACCATCGAGCAAAAAGTCTTAGTCGACATGAACTTGAAACCGGCCATATACTGCAGGTATGTTGACGACATTTTTACACAGGTACCTGATGTCAGACATCTGCAGGAGCTGAAGGAGGCATTTGAGCAGAGTTCCGTGCTGCGTTTCACTTACGAGATGGAAAAGGATGGGAAGCTGCCCTTTCTAGATGTAACAGTCATGGAAAAGGGCGGAGGTTTTCACACTGCAGTCTACACTAAGGAAACAAACATAGGAATGTGCCTAAATGCCAACAGCGACTGCCCAGACAGGTACAAGAGGAGTGTTGTTAACGCATATGTCGACCGTGCTCTCAGCCACAGCTCAGAATGGAAGCAAGTCGACGAAGAACTCTGTAGGGTAAGGCAGGTCCTAGTCAATAACGGCTTCTCCAATGGTTTCGTCGAAGACATCATAAGAAGGAAAGTGAAAAGCCATGCAACCTCTGAAGAGACAACTAACACAACACCTATACCCCCTTTTAGACTATTTTACAGGAACTTCTTTTCCACAGCTCATAAAACGGAGGAAAGGGTCCTGAAAGATATTGTTAATAGAAACGTTATCCCTACAGACAAAAATCAGAGGATACAACTGACAATTTACTATAAAACCAGAAAAACGGCCAGCCTACTCATGAGAAACTCTCCAGACACAAAACAGAACGCTTTAAAAGAGACTAACGTCGTCTATGCCTTCAAATGCCCTCTTGGGGACTGTAAGCTCCAAAAAACCCAGTATATAGGCAAGACAACAACATCTCTTTCTAGGCGTTTAACGATGCATAAGCAACAGGGCTCCATTAAGGAACATATAATCTCTTCCCACAACCAAACCATCGCCAGAGAAATCCTAGTAAACAACACAGAAATCATCGATAGATACAGCGATAGCAGGCGGCTTGACGTTTGCGAGGCACTACACATCAAGAAGTCAACACCAGCAATCAACAGCCAATTATTGCACAACTATATTCTACCCACCTCAAGACTCCGCTCCAATATAGAAGCATCAAGAAATATGGACCAATAGGCTTTCTACAAACACTTCTATTCAATATCCATTGTTTCGTGTTCTGTCTTGTGTTGATGAAATTAATACCCAATTAATACTCTTGTTCTGTCTTGTGTTGATGAAATTAATACCCTATTAATACCACATTTTGTTCTGTCTTGTGTTAATGCCACATCACCCCTTCCACCTCACTCAAATGTAGATATAAAATCGGAGATGCGTAAGTTCTATTCAGTTGTGTATTTGTGAACTAAAAGTCTTTGAAAATGTAATAAGTTTTACGAAACGCGCTCGTGTCGCGTCAGACTAGAAATAAAAATGAATTTTGGAGAATTGATTTTTGATTTACCTCCAACAGTGAAGCGAAATGTACGAAAGATTGAGAAAATTCGTGTTAGAATTATTAATCTTACTTTTTCGGTCATATTTAATAATATATATATATATATATATATATATATATATATATATATATATATATATATATATATATATATATATATATATATATATATATATATATATATATATCTATCTATATGTGTGTGTGTGTGTGTGTGTGTGTGTGTGTGTGTGTGTGTGTGTGTGTGTGTGTGTGTGTGTGTGTGTGTGTAGAGAAACCACAGTAAAATAGGTAAGAAGTTAAAGGTTTTCAACCTGTCAATGTTTTGGGTGAGATGATTGACATTTGCACATGATAGAACATGAACCAATGGGTATAAAAACATAAGAATGGAAGTAACTGCAGAAGGCCTATTGGTCCATTCTTCCTCTTGATGCTTCTATATTGGTTCGGGGTCTTGAAGTGGGTAGAATATAGTTGTGTAATAATTGGCTGTTGATTGCTGGTGTTGACTTTTTGATGTGTAGTGCCTCTCTGATGTCGAGCCTCCTGCTAGCGCTGTATCTATCGATGATTTCTGTGTTATTTGTTAAGATTTCTCTGGTGATGGTCTGGTTGTGAGAAGAGATTATATGTTCCTTGATGGAGCCCTGTTGTTTATGCTTTGTTAAACGCCTGGAGAGAGACGTTGTTGTCTTGCCTATATACTGAGTTCATTGGGCTTATAGTCCCCAAGTGGGCATTTGAAGGCATAGACGACGTTGGTTTCCTTCAATGCGTTCTGCTTGGTGTCTGGAGAGTTTTTTCATGAGTCGATTGGCCGTTTTTTTGGTTTATAGTAAATC
Source organism: Procambarus clarkii (assembly GCF_040958095.1). Lineage (NCBI taxonomy): Eukaryota > Metazoa > Arthropoda > Malacostraca > Decapoda > Cambaridae > Procambarus > Procambarus clarkii. The sequence continues at coordinate 27,098,443 of NC_091174.1, forward strand.
TTCAATTGTATTTTCTGATTTTTGTCTGTAGGGATAACGTTCCTCTCAACAATATCTTTATCCGACGGGATAAAGATCTTTTTCGTCTTCCTCTTCTTTATTTCTCTCTCTAATCTCTCTCTTCTCTCCACTCTCTCCTCTCTCTCTCTCTCTCTCTCTCTCTCTCTCTCTCTCTCTCTCTCTCTCTCTCTCTCTCTCTGTCTGTCTGTCTCTCTCTCTCTCTCTCTCTCTCTCTCTCTCTCTCTCTCTCTCTCTCTCTCTCTCTCTCTCTCTCTCTCTCTCTCTCTCTCTCTCTCCCCCCCCTCTCTCTCTCTCTCTCTCTCTCTCTCTCTCTCTCTCTCTCTCTTTCTTCTCTTCTCTTCTCTTCTCTCTCTCTCTCTCTCTCTCTCTCTCTCTCTCTCTCTCTCTCTCTCTCTCTCTCTCTCTCTCTCTCTCTCTCTCTCTCTCTCTCTCTCTCTCTCTCTCTCTCTCTCTCTTCCTCTCTTCTCTTCTCTTCTCTCTCTCTTCTTTCTTCTTCTTCTTATCTCTCTCTCTCTCTCTCTCTATCTCTTTCTACCTTCCTCTCTCTCTCCCCTCTCGCCTCTCTCCCTTACACTCTCTCTACAAAACACGTTCTATTAAAACTTTATGAACTCACATTTTATACTCGTCTTTACTAATTCTCAAAACACATATATTTACCGTAATTTAAAGCGTGCCCAAAACAATGAAAGTAGTTTTAGCACGTTTAGAAAACGCAGAAATGTTTGGTGGGTTTAAACATTTCCTCTGTAACCTTTCCCTCCCCCCCCCAACCTTTCAATGGATAGGTATGGGGTGCATAATAAATTAAACGCAAACAAACTTGCACCCACTTACAACAGTCGGTACATCGACGGCCGCTCTTCTTGTAGGGGCCGACGATCGATTACCGATGGTTCAAGTGGGTAGGCTCTGGTCCCTCTACACTTGCGGGCTCTTTCTCTCTCACCATGTTCCTTCCGTGTGTTGCAATTATAGTCATACTGGCTCAGCGCTTTTTCCTGGCAATTACCTTACCCTGTCCTTAATAATAACCTTCTGATAGCTACAACTGCACCTAGTGTTTGCAAGGTGGGCGGCCCAGCACACAACACCCCCACAAAGACCCCGACACCTCACCAACCTCACCGACCGGCCATTACCTCGGGAACACGCACAATTTGCATCCCTAATCACCGCGGGGAATAGCGGTGAATAAAGAAACTCCGCCGAGGAATTGTACTCTGGATCTCTTGTCTTGTATGTTATGGGTACTGAACACAACTGGAAGGAGATACATGTTGTCTTCTTTTATCTTATTTTTTTGCTGCGAATTATCAGTTGTATTGTTACAAACGTGGTGGTATATATATTTTTCTGTCCTTAAACACGTTAATTTTAACTTTTCATTCCTTGTGTCAGGCACCATCACTCCCGTCGGTGTATGTTATTAGAGTTGGGTCGTGTGTGTGTGGATTATGTGACAGGCTTGTCTCGAAGTTACACAAACTTAGGATGTTTGTTTTCAAGGAAAGAGGTGAGTAATGCACACAAGAAATGTTCGGAAACAACTTGAATGACCTTGAAGATGTGATCATATATGATAAATATTCGTACCACTAGAAATCTATAAGTTCAGCACGTATTTCACACACACAAATACACCAAGTCAATAATAAAAGCTTATTTCAGCAATATATTTTTTCTTACCACCATTTAACTGAGCAACTGCCAATATGATATACGACTCAATGACAGCCCCCTGGATTGAAAAGAATGAAGAACACCGATGACAAGGAATTGTATCGCATTAAGAAAGTACTGAGAAAAATAAAGACCATGGAACACACAGAATGGGGGAATGTTAGGAAAATTGTGAATATTGTTTGATGAGGAGAGTGTTAAGTTGGTTATGAGAGAAGAGTGGAAGAGAACACAGTGAATAGCAATGCGACACAATGTTGAGGTAATATAAGAATATGAATAATTTGTTGAGACTTCACCTGCTACGCCGCTGTGTAAGATATTGTCTCAGAAAAAAACGCAGATATTTTCTCAGAAAAAACCCTGTAGATACTGTCTCAGAGAAAAACAACTGAAACTGTTGTCTCAGAAAAAGCAAAAGACGATAATGTCACAGAAAAAACTACAGATATTATCTCTGAAAAAACAACTGAAGCTATTGTATCAGAAAAAAAAATTATTGAATCAGAAAAAATGAAACTATTGTATCGGAAAAAATTAAACAATTGTATCAGAAAAAATTAAACTATTGTATCAGAAAAAATAAATGAAGATATTGTCTGAGAAGAAAACCTGAAATTATTGTTTCAGAAAAAAACAACTGAAGATATTCTCTCAGATAAAACAACTGAAGATATTCTCTCAGATAAAACAACTGAAGATATTGTCTTAGAAAAAATAACTGAATATAATGTCTCAGAAAAAACAACTGGGATTCAACTGAATCCCAGAAAACCTGGGACTCGAATTCTTTTAACCATGTCATTGTGTACTGGTCTAAGGCAAGTGTTGGTGAGTACCCAGAGCATTGGTTCGAATCTTCCTCACGGCTCGAACTGATTTTCGTATTGATACATCAGGTTAATGTAAAATCCCTAGTAATATTTACGAGGCTGCTGGTTTTACTGCATGATCCGTATATATGTGGTTCCTCTTTAACGATAAGGATACTAGTGTAGATTTCACTTTGCATCATATTCCAAAGTCTTTGTTGAAGTTAATGGTGTATTATTGTTCTCAAGTTGCTTCTAGTTAATCAAAGATTATAGATCAACTCCTCCTTTGAAGGCAAAGTCTTTGGCTTACTCTTCAACTCTATCATTCATTCGGAGGCCAACATGAGATGGAAATTCTTCCCGCACCTCTCACAAGCTGAGTAAATTCTGTGAATGTTGATCTGAATACCAAACCATAAGTAGAAGCCATGGGTTATATTTGTGTTTGAAGTTAATGGGGGAAATACGTTTGTATGCCTTTAAAAAGAGATGTAATTAGTTTCTCAATGATTTAGTTGTCATATATGAAACAGCTTGGCTTGGGTTGGAGACATTAAATTTCTAGTAAAAATGCCATTAACATAAATTGCCAGAATGTGAAAGATGTGATATTTATTCAGAGTAAACAATGAGTTATTAAATTTATTACATATGTGATAATTGTTAGTTTCATCATACATCAAAATTTTTATAGAGTCTTATTTCCATGAAGGATAACGTCTTATTCTCATGGTATAAATATCATAATTTAATGTCATTGTAATATTGTAGGGGCGGCCAAACTGCGGCTCGAGAACCGCATGTGGCTCTTTGACATTTAATATGCGGATCTTAAAAAATTCGAGGGAATTCGATTATTCAAGAAATTTCGATCAGAGTCCAGAGCAGAAAACGTGAGGCTATATAAAGATTTGCTATACCTGGGGAAGGGGGGTCAGTATAAGTACAGACGTTCAGTTGTGCAGACCTGGCTGGTACACGTCATATATCAATCTTATTTAAATTGTCTGTGAAAACTTTGTGAAGGAAGATGGTTTCAAGAAATTCTAAGAAACGAAAATATGATGGCGAAAACAAAAATTTTCAGCTCGAGTAGGAAGAAAAGTTTGCATTCACAGTTAAAGGAGGTAAACCTGTGAGCACTATCTGCCCAGTGCCACTCAGTTATTACAAAGACAGTAACTAGAAACGCCACTATGAACCTTATCACATAAACTTTACGAATAATTACCTACCTAAATCAGACTTAACGAAAAATAAAATCATCAATAAACAGCCAGCAGACACAATATTAGATCCACATAACAAAACTTCAGGGGCCACCTGCTTGGAAAATGAAAGTTGTTCAATGTCAACCAAAATTTTTTGACTAGTTGTATATGAAAAGGGCTGCAATTGTTCCAAGTTTCAGCCATGCAGCCTAAATAGGAGAGATTTTTTTTCGCCTAATATTACGCATTTTCAAGTGTTTATAAACATTCACACCTTTCAGATATAATTTTTCTATGACACTTTTCTGTCCCATTAGGATATAATAAAGGATCAGTAGAAAGGGATTTTCCAAAACATCTTTAGTTTTCCTAATTCAAATAGTCAAAGTTTCCCCCCAAAATTATGCAAATATATCATGTGTATTGCTATTATAAAATCAATAAATAAACTTAGGAAGCAAAGCTTGCCCCAGAGTTTAGAAACATACACTCTACATATAAGGTGTAAGTTTCATGTAAATTGAATAAAAAATTAAGGAGTTATAAGAATTTTTATGTAACTTGAAAATAAATAAGAAAATAATGATGTCTAAGGTGCTGCTATCTGTGACTGAGGTTGATATCAACCAATTTCCTCTAAAATTGGCACCCTTTCAGGTAGGTTTACGTGCAGTCAGGTGTATAAGTTTCATACAAATCGTCCAATAAACAAATAAGAAAAAATAAAATTTAAAAAAGAAAAACAAAAAAATTAAAATTTTATTTTTTAACTTAATTTTTTTAATAAAACTAATTATATATATTTTTAATATGTGCTATTGTGATAGCTGAGAGTCATAGACATGATTTCAGTTGACAAATGTGTTTGATAATCGTTTTTGACCATTTATGAATTTTTTTAACACATAATTCAATATTTTTTTCTCCCTTCCTGTTTATGCTACGATGCTGAAACTTGTACCAGATTAAACCCTTTTCATATACAACACGTCAAAAAAGTTTGATTGAAATCGAACCAGTTTTCATTATAGGCATATTTGAATCTAATGACCCCTTCAGCGCCTAACAACACAAACACCAGCTTCTTGCCACACTACAGAGAGGCGCTTCTTTCAGATCGGTAATCATGTTGCAGGCGAAAGGCTGAATTATTTAAAAAAAAAAATGTTGCATTCAGCATAGCTCATTACGAATCAAAAGACATGCAAGATAACCCACAAATACCAATATTTGTTCTTTATGTTTCCTCTGATAGAAATGTGAAAGCAGAGATGTAGGACGTAGTGGCATTAAAAGAAACACCTGGTGGTGAAGACATTAAAATGCTATTGACAGAACCTTAAGAGATGTTGATGTTCCACTGTATAAACTCGTCAGTGTTGCAGCAGACGGAACACCTGCAACAGTTTAAAAACTGCATGCATGAATAAATATTATTGCATTTAATAGTCCCCGAGTACTGTAGTGAAGCTCGTGAAGCTCCCCGAGTACAGTAGTGAAACTCGTGAAGGTCCCCGAGTCCAGTGGTGAAGCTCCCCGAGTACAGTAGTGAAGCTCGTGAAGCTCCCCGAGTACTGTAGTGAAGCTCGTGAAGCTCCCCGAGTACAGTAGTGAAACTCGTGAAGCTCCCCGAGTACAGTAGTGAAGCTCGTGAAGCTCCCCGAGTACAGTAGTGAAGCTCGTGAAGCTACCCGAGTCACGCGGTGGAGATCATGAAACTCCCTGAGTCAAATTGAAGCTCGTGAAGCTCCCCGAGTCACGCGGTGAAGATCGTGAAACTCCCCGAGTCCAGTTATGAAACTCGTTAAGCTCCCCGAGTCCAATGGTGAAGCTCCCCGAATTTGGTGATGAAGCTCGTGATGCTAAACTAGTCAAGTGGTGAAGCTCTCCGAGTCTAGTAATGAAGTTTGAGAATCTTCTCAAATCTAGTGGTGAAGCTCCTGAATCTCCCCGATTCTAGTGTTGAAATCTGTGAAGCTCCCCGAAACTACTGGTGATGCTCAAGAAGCTTACCGAGTCTAGTAGTGAAATTCGTGAAGCTCACCGTGTCCAGTGGTGTAACACGTAAAGCTTCCCAAATCCACTGGTGAAGCTCGTGTATCTCCCAGAGTCTAGTGGTGAAGCTCATGAAGCTCCCAGAGTCTATTGCTGAAGATTGTGAAGGTCCCAGAGTCAAGTTTTGAAGCTCGTGAAGCTCCCCGAGTCTAGTGGTGAAACTCGTGAAGCTCCCAGAACCTAATTGTGAAGCTCATAAAACTCCCAGAGTCTAGCGGTGAAGCTCATGAAACTCCCAGAGCCTAGTGGTGAATGTGGTAAAGATCCCTTAGCCTAGCGATGAAGCTTCCTAAATCGAGTAGTGAAGCTCTTTAGTCTGCTCGAATCTAGTGGTGAAGCTTGAGAAACACCTGGAGTCTAATGATGAAGCTCGAGAAGCACCGCGAGTCTAGTTGTCAAGCTCGTGAAGCTCCCCGAGTCCATTGGATGTAACACCATTAAGGTGTTTAGCTGGGTTTTATTTAATACTAGCCTGACCCGGCCACGCATTGCTGTGACTCAGCAACGCATGTGCGTTGCTGAGCCACAGCAAACTTTCCCTGTCTCCCAGTCCTCCCCACCATTCCCCTCCCCCATCCGCTCGTCCTCCCAACTATTCCTCAATCCCCCATCCCTTTGTCCTCCCCAACCATTCACCACTCCCCCATCACCTCATCCTCCCCACTCCCCTGATCCCTTGTCATCCCCCACCATTCTCGATTCCCCTGCCCCCTCGTCCCCACCATCCCCAATTTCCTCATCCCCTCGTCCTCCCCCCCCATAACCCCCTCCCCTGTCCCCTCCTTCTCCCCACTATCCCCCACTCCCGTCCCCTCGACTTCCCCATAATTCCCCACTCCCTCGTCCAATGCATTCCCAAATGAGCTGACGGTCCCATCAGAAAATAAAAAATTTCAAATGATCTGACGTTCCCATCACTGAAATATAAGAAAAACGGTAAAAAAAAAAATGAAAAACAATAAAAAAATATACCATACATACAAAATGAACGGTATGGTAAACAACGCAGCTTATTTCCAGTGTAATTTAACACAAAATAATAAAATCAAAATGAAAAAAATATCTAAATTTTTGACAATTTAATTTCTCAATGAAATCGAAAACATTGAAATGGAATCATAGCATATTTAGTATGGCGTGTGTTGCTCTTATGTGCAACAGATGGCGCTGTTTTTCCATAAAAGCATTTTTTTTCCTGTCACAGTTGTGGTATCTATATTTATACTCATAAAATGAACTGTCTGATAAACAACACAGCTCAATTCCAACTCAATGTTACCCAAAATAATTATTTAAACATGAAAATAAATGAAAATCTATTAAAATTCAATTTGTCAATGCAATCAGAAACATTGAAATGGAATCATAACATATTTAGTGTACCGTGTGGTGGTCTTACGTGCAACAGATGGCGCTGTTTCTTAAAAAAAATTGTTTTTACCTGTCACAGGTGTGGCATTTATACATATTCCTACGAAATGAACGGTATAGTAAACAACACAGTTCAATTCCAACACAATGTCATGCAAAATAATTAAATCAAAATGAAAATAAATCAAAATCTATGAAAATTTAATTTATCAATGCAGTCAGAAATATTGAAATGGAATTGTAACGTATTTAGTATAGCGTGTGCTGCTATTATGTACAACAGATGGGTCTGCTTTTCAAAAAAGCATGTTTTTCCCTGTCACAGATGTGGCATCTATATAGTAGGTATATAAAAACACGTGCGTATTCGAAAGAAACGTTGTGTCAAAATTTCAAAGCAATCGGTGAAGAAGTTTCGGAGATTAAAGAGTGTGTTGCTCTCACGTCCAACAGATGGCGCTGTTTAAAAAAAAAAAAAACATGTTTTTTTCCTGTCACAGGTGAGGCATGTATATAGTAGGCGTATAAAAACACATGCCTATTCGAATGCAAGGTTGTGTCTAAATTTTAAAGCAGTTTTTAAAAAAGCATGTTATTTCCAGTCACAGATGCGACATATATATAATATGTATATAAAAACTTACTCGGATGCGAATGGAACGTTCTGTGAAAATTTCAAGGCAATCGGTGAAGAACTTTCGGAGACTAGCGATTTTGAACAAATGAACATTTCCATTTTTATTTATATAGATTTCACATAGTAAATGAGTCAGTCAGACAAGACAGGATTTATAAGGCGCTAGGTTGTCTGGCCCTAGTAATTAAGAAGTCACACCTAGAGGAATTAATGACCTCAAGTTGACCAGGGATCAGGTCGTGTGACTTGACCTTGCTTCTGCTTAGCTGATAATTGCAGAGGGCTGGCTGGGTTGGGCCCACCAAACAAGCCGCAATTTAAGGTGTGGTAGGTATATGGCCTGGGGCTATCTTACTTGTGGACGGAGTTTTGCTATTAGGTTCCAGCATAAATACCCATGGAACTGTACATTCGAGAGGATAGCATAGGATCAGCAGACAGCAGCCAAGAGAGGCTGTTTGCCGGACGGGGGGGCTCTGCCTGTCAACCTCCTCCACCCCCTCTCTATCCTTCTTAGTCTCAGTCCTTGGTGAGTCAAACGTTAAGGTGACTTATTTCGTGTTTTCCAGAAGGTGTTGTGTGCTTTCAGGGGCAGACAGCTGTAGTGTCCTCAGTGTCTTGTGTGATGACTCACATTGTATAGTAATCTTGACACAGTGAACCTAAAGTTAAATTGCTTGAATTATGATATTTATCATGTTAAATATACTTGATTAACTTACTCTTTAATCTGACTTTAACTGTGTTCCCTAGATCTTGGATTTAATGATATATTGAAAGCTAAAGAGTATGAGTACATGAGTATAAGTATGAGTACAGCAGACAATATTTGATACATGTCAACATTTGATCACAGCTTAAGTACAGACAAGTTCCATTCCTTGTCTTGTATGTAACTGACTTAGAATGGATGGTGGCAGCTCTTTCCATTTCTGCTTCACTCTCTACATCTATTTTCTACTTTCTACTTCACTCTCTACGTCTATTTTCTACCCTCTACTTCTACTTCCTATTCTCTCTCTATCTTCTCTCCCTTCGCTTTTCTTCAAACTTTCCCTTTCAACTCCTCGCTACTCCCAATACTCCTAACTCCTCCCACCTCTCTACCTCCCTCACCCCAAATCCTCACACATTACTTCATTATTCATTTTCTTTCCATTTCGTCTCTTTCTTTCATTCCGATACGTTACATGGAAAAGCTCGTGAAACTTCCAGAGTCCTGTTTTGTAGGACATGAAGCTCCACGAATCCCATGGTGAAGCTCGTGAAGCTCCCCGAGTCAAAGGGTGAAGGTTTTCGAGTCTGTGGGAATCGACCTGTGAGATTTATATATATTTAATTTATATGAATTTATATAGAATTTATATTTACGTTAATTTATATATTTCGATAGCAATTTGTATGATGTTAAGTGGACTGTATTTCTGCAATAATCTCACAAATCGATCCTCTACACATTAGGGGGGGGGTTTATAATGAAATTATATATATGCAGCCAATCAAACTACAGTATTAAACTACACATTAGTGTACATTGAAGAGGTTCCTTATCTTATTTTTACTGCAGGCCATAGTCCACCAGGTATAACTAGGATGTAGACACTAAATTTTCCTCGTGTGAGGTAGCTTCCATCACCCTGGTAACTGATACACAAAGCATGCTTCCTCGTCTTGACCTGTCAAAAGGGCGCTAGCTATGAAGCCAGAATCCTAATATATGACAGCTATATCAGAGAAAACACTGTACAATAAACCATAAAGACCAAGGCTTAATTACCTTGTTTGAGTCGATCATTTGTGATCTCACCGGCTCACCCAATATCTACCTAAGATTAATGGCCATTAATGAATAGATAAACGGGTTTCGGAAAGACACCTCCCTTGAGATTGTTGACAGTGTGTTGATGATGGCAGATCACTACTCTGATCTTCCATAACACTTCGTCCAAGATAATTTATAGGAGCCGTAATTTGCTCAGCGACTCTGGTCTAACAACAATGGCAGACCACTCCCTCACCATTACGCTTCTGGCCTACATTGTCCAGATATCAGAAAGTGATAGAAGGGTCACATTTACTCTATTTTAATATTGATAATTAAGTTAGTTTATGAGATTTTTTTAGGATGTTAAAGTCCAAAGACTAATGTATTTAAGAATAATTCCCAGCAGAATAGCTGGTGAATTTATAATAGTATGTGGCAATGATATCCCATTTTCTTTACGTGGAAAGTTCCACTACAAGTTACATTTTCTATGGGTAACTTGTGTATACAATACAACAGCAATATTATCTGCTTGTATGATATTATTAATTGTGTCGGATTTTCCGACAGAGTCTAGTGGTGAAGCTCCTGAATCTTCCCGATTCTAGTGGTGAAGCTCATGAAGCTTCCAGAATCTAGTGGTGAAGCTTGTGAAACTCCGTATGTCTACTGGTGAAGCTCTCAGAGTCTAGTGGTGAAGCTTGTGAATCTTCATCAGTCTAGCGGCGGAGCACGTGAAGCTCACAGAGTCTAGTGGTGAAGCTCGTGAAGTTCCCTGAGTTTAGTGGTGAAGCTCATGAAGATCCCAGAGTCTATTGGTGATACTCACGAATCCCTCAGAATCTGAAGGTGAAGCTCATGAATCTTCCTGAGGCTAGTAATGAAACTCGTGAAGTTCTCACATTCATGTAATGAAGCACGTGAAGCTCCCACAATCTAGTGGTGAAGCTGGTGAAGATACCAGAGTCATGAGTGAAGCTTGTGAAGCTCCCCCTGTCTAGTGGTGAAGTTCGTGAAGGTCCCTGAGTCTAGTAATGAAGCTCGTGACGTTTCCCACAGTCTAGTGGTAATGCTCGTGAACTTTCTCAAATCTAATAGTGAAGCTCATGAATCTCTGTTGCTCTAGTGAAGCGTGTGAAACTCCCCTTGTCTGGTGTTGAAGATCCCAGTGTCTAGTGGTAAAGCTCGTGAAGCTTCCAGGGTCCTGTTGTGAAGCTCTTGAAGCTTCCAGAGACCAGTGGTGACGCTCGTGAAGCTCCCCGAGTCCAGTGGTGATGCTCATGGAGCTCCCTGAGTCCGGTGGTGAAACTCGTAAAGCTCCTTGAGTCCAAGGTGAAGATCATGGAGCTCCCTGAGTCCGGTGGTGAAACTCGTAAAGCTCCTTGAGTCCAGGGTGAAGCACGTGAAGCTCCCTGAGTCCAGTGGTGGAGCACCTGAAGCTCCCCGAGTCCAGTGGTGAAGCTCCTGAAGCTTCCGTGTCCAGTGGTGAAGGTCGTGAAGCTTCCCGAGTCCAATGGTGAAGCTCGTGAACCTCCCAGATTCCAGTGGTGAAGCTCTCAGAGTCCAGTGATGACGCTCGTGAAGATCCCCAAATCCATTGGTGAAGTTAGTGAAGCTCCCTAAGTCCAGTGGTGACGCTCATGAAGCTCCCAGAGTCCAGTGGTGATGCTCCCCGAATCCAGTGGTGAAGTTCCCCGAGTCCAGTGGTGAAGCTCCCTAAATTCAGTGGTGAAGCTCGTGAAGCTCCACAAGTTAAGTGGTGAAGTTCGTGAAGCTACTCGAATCCATTGGTGCCGCTTGCAATACTTCCCGAGTCCAGTGATGAAGCTCGTTAAGCTCTCCGAGTCCAGTGGTGAAGCTCGTTAAGCTCTCCGAGTCCAGTGGTGAAGCTCGTGAATGTGAGTGTTGAGTGATATAAAAGTTCATATTTCTCCCGTTCAATATTGAAGGGAAACAATAACGTCTGATTGTGTTGACCATCATCTAATATACCCGGGCGGGTTAATATTTTAATTCTCAGAAAAGTGATGCAAAAAAATTATTGATGACTTGCAACAATTTAGATATTTGATTGCAGGCAAGTGAATTCACCGTTGAGACCTAACCTAACACTTCCGTGTTTTATTCAACAAAGTATCTACGCTAATATTCGTAACGAAAATAGTAACATAGAAAGTGTACATTCACGAAAGAAGGAAGGAAGGAAACTATCAGGGAAAAGAATTCATTACATCAAGTCATTACGTCTATATAGCACTGGGAAGGGGTCAGGATAAGGATTTGGGATGGGACGTGGGGAAAGGAATGGTGCCAAACCACTTCTTCCTTGTCAACTTCTCTTAAGACTTACGGTCTTCACTACGCATAGCTCTAAAATTGTCTTATCTCTCCCTTAAACAAATTATTCCAACTGTTAAATGGCTTTACCCTAAATAGCGAGGAGCTGTTCCAGCCACTTCTACTGCACGTCTCGCACCACCTAATGCTGATTTGTAGGTCTAGGTGTGTTCCCCACGGTACGAGTTGGACATCTCTAGGCTGTGATTGGGTGTTCTGTGTGTGGCTGTGACTAGTCTTGATGGTTCTGGCACAGTTTAATACCTCAGTACGCGTATTTATCCTTCCACTTTGGGCTGTCTTCAATTGTGGATTTTCTGTTGACGGTTTGTGTTCATCTGTGACCGATTTTAGATCTGTTGACCTGTTCTTCTTTGCCTCACCAGTCTGAGATTTTGGCTCCCTGACTAACAGTTCCCACGACAGACTTAATGGACATACAAAGAATGAAAAAGTCTGTATACTATTTCCCTCACTAGCATCCCCTCTGTTCATGATTCGTTAAGTTTTGTTCACCGAGTGTGTACTGAAATTTTATTCCTGCAGTGCCATAATCTTCATCCTTAATGATTATCGTGTTGTATGACAAATGACGTACTAAGTTATACTTGGGCAACGTCATAATCAATATTAGTATTGGCTGCCTGGAATATGCTTGTGTAGAAGGGTAGCAAATTTGTGAGACAAGATCGCCCTCGCAAGAAACCATGTTGATTACATGGTGTTTTTCAGGCCTCGTGAGTCAAGATGTTTTCTATCAAAATCAGTTTTATATCCTCAAGTAACTCTCTCACTCTCGACGTTAGGCTGCTTGCACAGTAGTTTACTGCAAGATATCTGTTCCCTTCTTCAATATCTATGTCACTTTGGTTACTCTCCAAGCAGTATGGACTATTCCTAGTTTTGTTTCTGCACTTCTTAACTATTCACTTGAACGCCTCATGTGGGCTTGGGAATATATTTAGTTATGAGATTAAGTTTGTTTACTTGTTTCCGCTTATATAACCAAATGTTGCAAAGTTTATTTCGTTAGCATCTGTGTGCATTGCTTCCAAGCTGTGAGAGATGGCTTGCTCTTCACTAATTAACACTTTTAATAACACATGATGGTACATCTGCATGTACCTCAATGTGGCGCTAAAAAAATCCCATTACATATGATGGTTAGTCTTATAGGGTCATGTGATCAGTAGTCCAAACTGGCAATGTTTAGGTAAATATGAGGATATCCTCATGAACACGAGAGCTAATTACGTGATCGAGGAGCACCAGGTACCTCATGCCAGAAGGTCTTTAGGGTCTAATAACTGGGCATTTAATAATGTAGTATGTGAGATCATAGCCCAGTTCCTGCTAATAGAATTAGCCCTTAGAGTGGTCAGGAGTGTGAGGATGTGTGAGTCTGTGGCCACTTGCCAAACGTAACGGTAGCCCCAACCTAATCCTGACAACCACTGTGTCGCAAAGTCTGGTGGACGTTTTGTACTGCCTATATTCAATTGTTTGGGTTCTAGATAAAGCTTAGTTTTTTTTATATTATGTTGCTTTCCTGCCTTTAAGAGTCAGCAATTTATCTCCTATTAGATCTGAGTGTTTGTAACAACAACAGAGATGGGGACACATAGGTCTAATTCAACATCATCATTCTTACATGCCAGTTTGGCTAATAAACGAAGACATAAAGCAATTATTTATCATTTTACTCGTATTCTGCTTATTTTTTGTCTCGTCTTTTATCGGATGGATGGTGTTTGTTTTCAGAGGCCCGGTTTTCTCCACCACTTTGATCTGGTAAAGCTGGAAAAAGCCTTTGGGATTTGACAGCATTTTTGGCTACCCTGGCTCCATAACCCCTTTTTTTGGCCTATCCCTTTCACTTGAATTTTACCGCTCACATTTTTTGGTGTCTCTCTTCTGCTTTGAATACAACATGCGCCTTTTTCTTATTATTTTAGGGTTTACTTCGATAATCTCTTACTGTCATTATTATCCTTTTGATATAGTCTGTTATAGATGTTGGATTCCTGTGCCATTTTATCAGTTAGTGAAGATTCTGTGTTCTTTCTCGTCTGTTTTCCGAGCCTTTCCCCAGGCCGTATGATCCCCATCTCTGACCCCCACTACCCCCAACTCCTCCCAGGGCGTGTGGTCCTCGTCTCTGACCACTCCATTACTCCCCCCCCCCCCAACAATGTCTCGCAGGGCGTGTGGTCCTCGTCTCTGACGTCCCTCCCTCCCCCCCCCCCCACACTCCAAATTTCCCTCAAATAATTGCGTTATTAACTGTTACATTTTTCAGAAATTTAGGATATAGTTATTTACGACACATTAAGTACTAATGATATGGTTACCGAGCTCCAGCTCCTGTCCTCCGCCTTAGTTCGCGCTTGTTTTTTACACTACTATTATTTCCTTTTCCCGATATTTAAAACAGATGTATTTCTGATGTATTAAACGAAATAAAGTTAGTTTCCGAGCTCCAGCTCCTGTAGTCCACCTTAGTTGTCTCTTGTAACCATTATCACCAGTTCAGTTTTTTGAGAATTCGAACATAGTTATTACTGACGTTGTAAAATGCATGAATGCAGTTATGAAGTTTAAGCTTCTATCCCCAGTTCAATGTTCACCAAAACATTGCTATTTCTGAACAAGCGACTTAACTCTTGTCTTTCGCGTTTATCAATGTAAACAAGCTTCTGAGATCAAAATACACACTCCTCCATAAGTCAGGTGTTGCTATCTCTCCACTGCGTTACTTGTAGGTAAACATGAGTCATGATCTCTCCTTCAGTAGTCGTGTGTATGTGTCCATGTGCTTGTAAATATACACTCAGGTGGGGCTACTGTCAGGTAACGTTTATCTTCCCATAACGACCCTTATCTCCCCACTTGTCGGCAGTCGCCCAACTCCCTTTACACTCTTCTTACCTGCTTCCTTTTTCCAGCTTTCCACCTGCCTCCACCTGTCTCCACCTGCCTCCACCGGCCTCCACCTGTCTCCACCTGCCTCCACCTGCCTCCACCTGCCTCCACCTGTCTCCACCGGCCTCCACCTGCCTCCACCTGCCTCCACCTGTCTGCACCTGCCTCCACCTGCCTCCACCTGCCTCCACCTGCCTCCACCTGCCTCCACCTGCCTCCACCTGCCTCCACCTGCCTCCACCTGCCTCCACCTGCCTCCACCTGCCTCCACCTGTCTCCACCTGCCTCCACCTGCCTCCACCTGCCTCCACCTGCCTCCACCTGTCTCCACCTGCCTCCACCTGTCTCCACCTGCCTCCACCTGTCTCCACCTGCCTCCACCTGCCTCCACCTGTCTCCACCTGCCTCCACCTGTCTCCACCTGCCTCCACCTGCCTCCACCTGCCTCCACCTGCCTCCACCTGCCTCCAGCTGGCTCCACCTGCCTCCACCTGTCTCCACCTGCCTCCACCTGTCTCCACTTGCCTCCACCTGCCTCCACCTGCCTCCACCTGTCTCCACCTGTCTCCACCTGTCTCCACCTGCCTTTACCTGCCTCCACCTGCCTCCACTTGCCTCCACCTGCCTCCACCTGTCTCCACCTGCCTTTACCTGCCTCCACCTGCCTCCACCTGCCTCCACCTGCCTTTACCTGCCTCCACCTGCCTCCACCTGTCTCCACCTGCCTCCACCTGCCTCCACCGGCCTCCACCTGTCTCCACCTGCCTCCACCTGCCTCCACCGGCCTCCACCTGCCTCCACCTGTCTCCACCTTCCTCCACCTGTCTCCACCTGCCTCCACCTGCCTCCACCTATCTCCACCTGCCTCCACCTGCCTCCACCTGCCTCCACCTGTCTCCACCTGCCTCCACCTGCCTCCACCTGCCTCCACCTGCCTCCACCTGCCTCCACCTGCCTCCACCTGCCTCCACCTGCCTCCACCTGCCTCCACCTGCCTCCACCTGCCTCCACCTGTCTCCACCTGCCTCCACCTGCCTCCACCTGCCTCCACCTGCCTCCACCTGTCTCCACCTGTCTCCACCTGCCTCCACCTGCCTCCACCTGTCTCCACCGGCCTCCACCTGCCTCCAACTGCCTCCACCTGTCTTCACCTGCCTTTACCTGCCTCCACCTGTCTCCACCTGTCTCCACCTGCCTCCACCTGCCTCCACCTGGCTCCACCTGCCTCCACCTGTCTCCACCTGCCTCCACCTGCCTCCACCTGCCTCCACCTGTCTCCACCTGCCTCCACCTGCCTTCACCTGCCTCCACCTGTCTCCACCTGCCTCCACCGGCCTCCACCTGCCTCCACCTGCCTCCACCTGTCTCCACCTGCCTCCACCTGCCTCCACCTGTCTCCACCGGCCTCCACCTGCCTCCACCTGCCTCCACCTGTCTCCACCTGCCTCCACCGGCCTCCACCTGCCTCCACCTGTCTCCACCTGCCTCCACCTGCCTCCACCGGCCTCCACCTGCCTCCACCTGCCTCCACCTGTCTCCACCTGCCTCCATCTGCCTCCACCTGCCTCCACCTGTCTCCACCGGCCTCCACCTGCCTCCACCTGCCCCCACCTGTCTCCACCTGCCTCCACCTGCCTCCACCTGCCTCCACCTGTCTCCACCTGCCTCCACCTGCCTCCACCTGCCTCCACCTGTCTCCACCGGCCTCCACCTGCCTCCACCTGCCTCCACCTGCCTCCACCTGTCTCCACCTGCCTCCACCTGTCTCCACCTACCTCCACCTGCCTCCACCTGCCTCCACCTGCCTCCACCTGCCTCCACCTGTCTCTACAGGCCTCCACCTGTCTCCACCGGCCTCCACCTGCCTCCACCTGCCTCCACCTGCCTCCACCTGCCTCCACCTGCCTCCACCTGCCTCCACCTGCCTCCACCTGTCTCCACCTGCCTCCACCTGCCTCCACCTGTCTCCACCTGCCTCCACCTGTCTCCACCTGCCTCCACCTGCCTCCACCTGCCTCCACCTATCTCCACCTGCCTCCACCTGCCTCCACCTGTCTCCACCGGCCTCCACCTGCCTCCACCTGCCTCCACCTGTCTCCACCTGCCTCCACCTGTCTCCACAGGCCTCCACCTGTTTCCACCTGCCTCCACCTGCCTCCACCTGCCTCCACCTGCCTCCACCTGTCTCCACCTGCCTCCACCTGCCTCCACCTGCCTCCACCTGCCTCCACCTGCCTCCACCTGTCTCCACCTGCCTCCACCTGCCTCCACCTGCCTCCACCTGCCTCCACTTGCCTCCACCTGTCTCCACCTGCCTCCAACTGCCTCCATCTGCCTCCACCTGCCTCCACCTGTCTCCACCTGCCTCCACCTGCCTCCACCTGCCTCCACCAGCCTCCACCTGCCTCCACCTGTCTCCACTTGCCTCCACCTGCCTCCACCTGCCTCCACCTGCCTCCACCTGCCTCCACCTGTCTCCACCTGCCTCCACCTGCCTCAACCTGCCTCCACCTGCCTCCACCTGCCTCCACCTGCCTCCACCTGCCTCCACCTGTCTCCACTTGCCTCCACCTGCCTCCACCTGCCTCCACCTGCCTCCACCTGCCTCCACCTGTCTCCACCTGCCTCCACCTGCCTCAACCTGCCTCCACCTGCCTCCACCTGCCTCCACCTGCCTCCACCTGCCTCCACCTGTCTCCACCTGCCTCCACCTGCCTCCACCTGTCTCCACCGGCCTCCACCTGCCTCCACCTGCCTCCACCTGCCTCCACCTGTCTCCACCTGCCTCCACCTGCCTCCACCTGCCTCCACCTGCCTCCACCTGCCTCCACCTGCCTCCACCTGTCTCCACCTGCCTCCAACTGCCTCCACCTGCCTCCACCTGCCTCCACCTGTCTCCACCTGCCTCCACCTGCCTCCACCAGCCTCCACCTGCCTCCACCTGTCTCCACTTGCCTCCACCTGCCTCCACCTGCCTCCACCTGCCTCCACCTGCCTCCACCTGTCTCCACCTGCCTCCACCTGCCTCAACCTGCCTCCACCTGCCTCCACCTGCCTCCACCTGCCTCCACCTGCCTCCACCTGTCTCCACTTGCCTCCACCTGCCTCCACCTGCCTCCACCTGCCTCCACCTGTCTCCACCTGCCTCCACCTGCCTCAACCTGCCTCCACCTGCCTCCACCTGCCTCCACCTGCCTCCACCTGCCTCCACCTGTCTCCACCGGCCTCCACCTGCCTCCACCTGCCTCCACCTGCCTCCACCTGTCTCCACCTGCCTCCACCTGCCTCCACCTGCCTCCACCTGCCTCCACCTGCCTCCACCTGCCTCCACCTGCCTCCACCTGTCTCCACCTGTCTCCACCTGCCTCCACCTGCCTCCACCTGCCTCCACCTGCCTCCACCGGCCTCCACCTGTCTCCACAGGCCTGCTGGGTACTGCTGGGTCCTATGTGTTGCGGTGTTTGTCTGTGTCTGTCTGTTTGGTTGCGTGTGAGTGGTTGCGTGTGAGTGGTTGCGTGTGAGTGGTTGCGTGTGAGTGTGGTGGTTGTCCCCGGTTCCTGAGTGCTCTGTCACTTGTTACTTGTAACTTGTCCGTTATACATTGTTAGTTCTTTCATGTCTATCTTTGTGCTATGTTGTATGCTTCTGTTTTCTATAGTGTTTGTGTGTGGCTGTTTTTTCTGTGTTATTTTTGGTATCAATGTAATTTATCTATATGTTCTGTACGGCAGGTTGTTTACCGTTTGTTTCCTTGTTGTATGTATCATGTTTGTTTCCATACATTGTTTCTGTGTGTCCTGTTTACTGTTATGGTAATGATACATTTGTGTGTGTCTATTTTGTTCTTTGACTATTTTGTACCTTCTTTTATAAAAAAATGTTTGGTTACATAATTATCATGTTTCGTTACATCATTATCATGTTTGGTTAAATCATTATGTTTGGTTACATCATTATCATGTTTGGTTACATCATTATCATGTTTGGTTACATCATTATCATGTTTGGTTAAATCATTATGTTTGGTTACATCATTATCATGTTTGGTTACATCATTATCATGTTTGGTTACATCATTATCATGTTTGGTTACATCATTATCATGTTTGGTTAAATCATTATCATGTTTGGTTACATCATTATCATGTTTGGTTAAATCATTATCATGTTTGGTTACATCATTATCATGTTTGGTTACATCCATATAATGTTTGGTTACATCATTATCATGTTTGGTTACATCCATATACTGTTTGGTTACATCCATATAATGTTTGGTTACATTCATCTTCTGACTGATTTCTTCCAAAACGGCCGAAATTCCAGAATACCTTTCCTGGTATGTTATGAAGATCAGTTTGTGCAATATGTCTACAACCATGAGAACTTTAAGCATGTCACAGAGAGAGAAATAATAGTAAAGGAAGATAGATGCTAAATTTATTAAACCTATATATAGTAATATAATGTATAATAATAATATTAAATAGAACATTTGCGATAAATTTGAGTATAAGCAGGTGGTGGACGATGATAGCAGGTGAACTGTGTTCATCGAGAAGACGAGGTCACCTGAACTGTATGTAGAGAGAGAGTGTAATCATGAAGAGTTTTCATCCAGTTTAGGAATGCCTGGTGCTGGGCGACTCGAATTACTTGACACAAAAAATACACTTGGTAACGAGGTGGGGAGGAAAGGGAACACCGTGTGGAACGACCACACGTGAGACGACGCTTGAGCACAGTGTAGGTGGAGGCCCTCAAGGGCAAGGTTGGCTGCTCTTGCAGAGGGATGGAACGGGGTGTTGGAAAGAATAGTATTCATGGTGTGAATGGGGCTTGAAAGAGTTGACAACCCTACAAACCCTTTCCGAAACATTATAATCACCTTAGTCGCCATATAGCAACCAACTAAAAATATCACAAGGCACACATTGGTAGAGCCACTGCGTGAATGATGAGCTCATGTGGAATGTTGTCGGAGTGTACATAAAGTGATGAAGCATGGTTACTAATCACGCAGTCTCAAGTAACCATGCAGGCTCAGTAACTATGCACAGAACATTTCATGGCACTGAAACAACAGTGGCACAGCTGGGATCTATTTCAGAACGATCATTTGGATACAAATGTAGGAGCTTAATTAGTTTAACATGACTGATCACCGCTCACTGAGAGATCACCTATGTGAGGTACTGAACGAACCTGTTATAGGAAACTCCTACAGAAACTCCAGGAAGTGAACGGAACTGGAAGCTTCCAGACAGATTCCGAGTGTATTCCGGTTGTCTTGTACAAGAGCTTGAAAATATATGTTCAAACCTAGCATTCGCTCGAGCCATGAGTTACCATGCATGACAAACACGCACTCCCTTGAATATATACCTATGGAAAAGTTGAATTTATGTTAAGCTCCAAATGACGGAGAATATATACAGAATTATGGTACGGGGTCAGAAACCAATGAACACATTGTCTGCAGGACAACAGAAACCAATGAACACATTGTCTGCAGGACAACAGAAACCAATGAACACATTGTCTGCAGGACAACAGAAACCAATGAACACATTGTCTGCAGGACAACAGAAACCAATGAACACATTGTCTGCAGGACAACAGAAACCAATGAACACATTGTCTGCAGGACAACAGAAACATATATTTCAACTGAATAAGCAAAAAAACGATCAACACCAAACAATATATTGTAATCTTTGACCTTAAGAATTACTTCTCATACAAATATTAACATTAATGTAAATATCCCATGTGGCAGCCGGAGAACTCGAGACAAAAGTAACTTTGTCCACACGAGATAACATAAAGGTTTAAAATTTATACGTAAAGAGGAATGGTAGTATACTCTCACGTAAAGGGGAAGGGGAGTATACTCTCACGTAAAGGGGAAGGGGAGTATACTCTCACGTAGAGGGGAAGGGGAGTATACTCTCACGTAAAGGGGAAGGGTAGTATAATTTCACGTAAAGAGGAAGGGGAGTATACTCTCACGTAAAGGGGAAGGGGAGTATGCTCTCACGTACAGGGGAAGGGGAGTATACTCTCACGTAGAGGGGAAGGGGAGTATACTCTCACGTAAAGGGGAAGGGTAGTATAATTTCACGTAAAGAGGAAGGGGAGTATACTCTCACGTAAAGGGGAAGGGGAGTATGCTCTCACGTAAAGGGGAAGGGGAGTATACTCTCACGTAGAGGGGAAGGGGAGTATACTCTCACGTAAAGGGGAAGGGTAGTATAATTTCACGTAAAGAGGAAGGGGAGTATACTCTCACGTAAAGGGGAAGGGGAGTATACTCTCACGTAAAGGGGAAGGGGAGTATACTCTCACGTAGAGGGGAAGGGGAGTATACTCTCACGTAAAGGGGAAGGGGAGTATACTCTCACGTAGAGGGGAAGGGGAGTATACTCTCACGTAAAGGGGAAGGGTAGTATAATTTCACGAAAAGAGGAAGGGGAGTATACTCTCACGTAAAGGGGAAGGGGAGTATGCTCTCACGTAAAGGGGAAGAGGTGTATACTCTCACGTAAAGGGGAAGGGGAGTACACTCTCACGTAAAGGGGAAGGGGAGTATACTCTCACGTAAAGGGGAAGGGATGTATACTCTCACATTAAGGGGAAGGGGAGTATACTCTCACGAAAAGGGAAAGGGGAGTATATTCTCACGTTAAGGAGAAGGGTAGTATACTCTCACGTAGAGCGGAAGGGGAGTATACTCTCACGTAAAGGGAAGGGGGAGTATATTCTCACGTAAAGGGGAAGGGATGTATACTCTCACATAAAGGGGAAGGGGAGTATACTCTCACGAAAAGGGAAAGGGGAGTATATTCTCACGTTAAGGGGAAGGGTAGTATACTCTCACGTAGAGCGAAAGGGGAGTATACTCTCACGTAAAGGGAAGGGGGAGTATATTCTCACGTAAAGGGGAAGGGGTGTATACTCTCATGTAAAGGCAAAGGGGAGTATACTCTGACGTAAAAGGGAAAGGGAGTATACTCTCACGTAAAGGGGAAGGGGAGTATACTCTCACGTAAAGGGGAAGGGGAGTATACTCTCACGTAAAGGGGAAGGGGAGTATACTCTCACGTAAAGGGGAAGGGGAGTATACTCTCACGTAAAGGGGAAGGGGAGTATACTCTCACGTAAAGGGGAAGGGGAGTATACTCTCACGTAAAGGGGAAGGGGAGTATACTCTCACGTAAAGGGGAAGGGGAGTATACTCTCACGTAAAGGGGAAGGGGAGTATACTCTCACGTAAAGGGGAAGGGGAGTATACTCTCACGTAATTCTAGAGACTGTGCTCATCCAGTCTCGGTACACCACTCACGACACAGCGGCGTGAGGCTCGTGAAGCGTAATACAGCCACATAGGTAAGGTAAACGGAGAGTGCTTCATCTAATATAATAATTTGTCAATTAATAATATTGATTGTGAGCTAAACACAACACATTTTGGTTGTAACATTTGAACCCGGTGAGGAATCCTCAACAAAATTTATACATTGACCTTACATTCGCAAGAAATTTTGAATTTATGTAAACAAGTAATAATATCATTGAGATGGTGAGGAGAAAGTGAAGGGGAAAGAGAGAGGAGGAGAAGATTGGGGGGGGGAGGGGGAAGGAAGACAAAGAAGAGAGGAGAAACATGGAACAAAGAGAATGTGTGTTTCGTTGTTTACTATCGATTACTACTACTTAAATAAAAGTGCTTTGATTTAATTATGTAGATGAAAATGCCGGTGGATGAGCTGTGTATTATGTAACAACGGTAGTTATGGAATTTCCTGGAAATGGATTCAAACAAAGTCAAAAGCTTGCGATTTAGCCCTTGTTAAGCGATATTTTCTGTTTCATTGGGTTCTTAATGACGATTAAAAGTTGAACGATTATTTGTCACACCGGAGCGATATTTTTAATTTCTCTGCGGCCATATTAGTAGCCGCCATATTGCATTCAACTTTGTTTAGGTATAATTAATTATTTCAAAGATTGAGAACACATGGAACAGGGGACTCCCTGCCACTGGGATAGAGAACAAGGGACACCTACTGAACAGAAGACCATAGATACCTGACACAGGGACTGGGGAAACACTTATCCATGGAATAGAGGGCCAAGGATATTTACTTCCCACTGGAGTAGAGGACCAGCGACTCCTCCCACTTGAACTGAGAACCAGTAACACGTCCCACTGCGATAAGGGAGCATCCACTGATGACCTTACAAATATTATTATTATTATTATTACATAGAGAAATCACATTTTCGTGATATATCAATGGAAAAATCCACATGATCCGTGATGAGGATTCGAACCTATGCGCTGGGTATTCCCAGAGGCACACTCTAAATGACTACGCCACGACATGCTCAAAAGAATTGCAACCTGGGGTACTACTGCACCCTCGTGGATTCCTAAGGCTTCCACTATATCCACACTATCGTGATATATCACGATAACATGAGTTCTCTGTGTATTGAAAGATGGGCGTCAGAGGTAAAATTACTGGATGAGAGAGCCAGAGTGCATGGGGGGAATTGTGTGACACCCTGGTTCGTCTTCAGTGGAAGCCTCAGGAATCCTCGAGGGCGCAGTAGTACCCCCAAGTTGCAATTCTTTTGACCCTGTCGGGGCGTAGTCATTTAGAGTGTGCCTCTGGGAATACCCAGCGCATAGGTTCGAATCCTCATCACGGCTCTGGTGGTTTTTCTCATTATTATTATTATTATTAATTGTTATCCACACTTTCGTGGAAATAAACATTTAATTTCTCTGGATTCTATGAGATTCGAACTGCGGACCCGACGTATGTGAGGCAGAATTATTATTATTATTATTATTATTATTATTATTATTATTATTATTATTATTATTATTCATATTATTATTCATATTATTATTCATATTATTCATATTATTATTCAGATTATTATTATTATTATTATTAATATTATTATTATTATTATTATTATTATTATTATTATTATTATTATTATTATTATTATTATTATTATTATTATTATTATTATTCATATTATTCATATTATTCATATTATTATTCATATTATTATTATTATTATTATTATATTACTACTAATAATTGTTTTTATAGCATCATTAGTTACTTTGAAGTTTGCAAGCTAGAACTGTACTCTTCTTCTGTATTGTTATAGGTAGCTATTCTAGATATTTACTGAATTCCATTCTGTCCCCAGCAACACATTTACAAGTTTTTTTTTTTAATTGCAGAGGAGACTGTATTTTTTGGTCGCCAGCTTCTTTCCAAAATACGCTTCATAATTTGGCCTATATCAGGTAGTAATAACATCAAAATTGCTCTGATCGCGGAAATATAACATCTGTCTGGTAACCAGACTTCCCATCTCTTGTTTGGTAGTTAGTTCTTGTGGAAGATAAGGACTTGCAGAGCACCCAAAGATGGGATTTGCAATGTTTTGAACTTGCGTCGACTACACCTTGAACCACCACATATTTTTGGTGTTAAAGAGTCAGGATGGACAGTATTGGGTGGAGTATTTTTAGAACTTTTTATCTCACTAGATTTGCAGCACTATTATAATTTTTGTCCAATAACTAAACCTTTAGATAATGCTGTGAATAGGAATCCCAAATTAGTAGTGAGTACTCAGGTATGGATCTGATTTGGGAGAGTTGGAGTGTTATACATCCTTTAGCATCTAGGTTATTCTATACCCTGCGTAAGCAAGATAGTTTCCTGGCGTATTTGCAATGTAGGTGGACTAGTGTGCAGGACTTACTCGATTAAAAAAACATTATGAAACTGTTAATAAATGGCTTTGGTATTGTGAGCAAGCACAAAACAAACGCACTTCTCGAGAAATCAGAAACAAATAATACGGCCAAAGTGTTGATTTTTTTTCCAACTTACAGCTTGATGGGTTCAAGAATTCAAAGATAATTGATCCTCATGGAAAACCACTCAGTGCTGGACTGGTTTCATGAAAGACTCATGGCTAGAATGTGCTTATTTTCTTTTTGATTTTTTTCAGAAAAACACAAACTTTCCAGCTCATTAAGGATTTACCAGTTAATAGAAGCACATTAAAAGATAGAATATTTAACTTGGAAGCAAACAACAGAACAGCAAACAACAGATATTTGGTTCATGGAAATTCCATTCCAGTTGTCTTGAGGAGTTTTTTTTTTTTTTTTTTTTATTATTTTCTACCACAGACGTGGCCACACATTTACAATGCTAACCAGCATATATACATTTTCTTCTGTCCTCCATGGACAGGGTTAGAGAAGTGTTAAACATACAGTTCAGGGGTTTATTGAACACTCAACCACAGAAGGTGATTCGGTGCTTTTAAAATGCTGAGCTAACCTACATACGTAAATACATAGATACACAGATTTACGTATGCCCTACATAAAGTATTAGATGTGTCTTTTACATAGTGTCATTAATGTATATTCACAAAGGTGAAATGTAATTCTGATCAACTTCCATATATCTTGAGGAGTGCACTGATGTTACGTCATCAGCCATTATTGCTCCATTTTGTAGGAGTGATGTGAAAAATTCGATAATTTGGTAACGTTACCTGATCAGGCCTCAGGGGCTGAAACACGCAAGGCAGTAGTGAAGAAGTTATAATATCGACAGGCTGACCTTTCATAAACAGTTGGTGTGACCAGCGCCGGATTAAGCCAGTGCGGGGCCTGCAGCATATGTTATAAAGGAACTCTAAATAAAATAAAAATACATATTAATATTAAAATATAAATTATTTACTAGAACTCTAAAGTATTTATTATTTTTTAATTTGCTGCTCAAGCAGATAATACGACAAACATGTTTGACAGTTCAGTAATTGTGTTACTTACATGGAGTATAATTTACAAAATGTCAAAAGTAACAAACTACAATTTACAAGTTATATTTTCTAGTTAACATGAACAAATGTGTTGATGATATTGAAAGGTCTGTTTCACACATAAGTTCATGTTCGATGCTCATTAGAGTAAAAATTTCAGGGTCACTCTAATCTCACATGTTTTGACCCATGGTGCTCCTTAGTTCATTTTTAGTGATTTTCAGTTGAATGTTGAACGTTCTCCAAAATATATGTCTTTCTAAATTATGAGGTTGTTACATTAAATTACTTGAACACAAAGTTATAGAGATCCGGCAAAATATTTGATGTTATGATGGATAACAAAAACGCTTTGAAATCAGATGGCAATTTTTTAAACGTGATGCCAACAATGGCACTTTTAAATATTTCCCAAGCTTAAAAAAAAGCACATTTTAGATCTTTATATTCACGAGAAACAGACATTCAGAAAATTCAAATTTAATTTTCGTCCGTCATTTTTCCAACTACTGATAATTTTTTTTTTAAGATTTACTAAATTCTGGTTATTTGAAGAAACTACGAAATTCACAAAGTTCACAGAAAGTGTAACATTAGACAAACTGAATATGGAACTGTTGTACGGGATTGATTTAGATAATTTTAAGATGCAATTGATCGATTTACAGAGCAGCTCAACTTTGAGGAAAAAATATCGATTTAAGAGCTGAACTAGAAAATATTCAACGAAATCAGTTGGTGATCGGATTAACACACAAAATTGCTGAGAATGGGATTTGAAACTCAGGCATTCTATTCCTGAAACTTTTTACTGAAAAATCTCTCAATAGCAGTATTAGCTTTATTTTTATCGACATCTTCGTGCGACACATTGTTCCCAGTGATGAAATGTGTGAAGTCTAATTATAGGAGTAGACTTGCTGCTGAAACAAAAGCTCTATGCATACCTCTCAAAACAACTAAATACAAGCCGGATATAAAATATCTGTCCATTGAGAAAATCATAGCTAGCCCATGTGAAGGATTCGAACCTATGCTGTGGGTTATTCAGAGCAAAACGCCTTAGATCACTACAGAAGGCTCCAACTGACCATCACAATGATACATCACGTTAATATAATATCTGTGTGCACCTGTGTCGATGTTACTGCAGCAGGAAATATCTCGCCGAGAGTAAAAGAACTTTATTTTTACCTTTCATTTATTTTTGTTGTTTTTTTAAACTAAGAACCAAAACTTGTTGTTAAGAAGTTCATGTACTATTTATAAATTATTTTTAAATTTTCTGGTTAAAAGCATAATAGTTCTTAAAGCAATTTCCAAAAATTATAAATATTTTTTCAGAAAAGTTACTAGCTAGCTAGACAGACTTCTTCTATAATGCTTTCAAGCACTTTGTTATCTTTCTTTATAAAATGGTAATATAAAATTATGATACTAATAATAATCAATTATAATCTGCAGCTGAAAATTCCCCTGGGCATGGGGAGGCATTTTTTGAGAAGACAGTGTGGCAGTTTGGGCTCACGCTCACAAAACTGTGCGCCATCCCTGCCCTAAGCTCTCATTAGCATTCCTTTCAAGAAAAAGTTTTCATACTTTATCTTTTGTGAGTTAGAGGAAGATAAGCGGGAACTGGTAAGGGAAGGCAGCTTAGGGAAGGAGCAAACTTGCATCTTGCCTCTAGGTACTGAACAAGCCAATTTGTCTAGAGGTAGTAAGGTACTCACCTAGTTGTGCTCACCGTGTTGTGTTTGCAGGGGTGGAGTTTCGGCTCTTTGTTTCCGCCTCTCAACTGTCAATCAACTGGTGTACATATTCTTGAGTCTACTGGGCTCTAGAATATCTATATATATGTTTATGATGTTAGCCTCCACCACATCACTGCCTAATGCATTCCATTTGATAACAATCTTGACATAAACAATTTTTTATTATGTCTCTTTGGCTAATTTGGGTAAACAGTTATCGCCTTTGTCAACTTCTTCATGTTTCGCCCATGCTAAATAGTTTGTCTTTGTCGACCTTGTCTATTCGTCGGAGAAATTTGAAGGTGGTGACCATGTCTCCCTTAACTCTTCTGTCTTCCAGGGACGTGAGGTTGAATTCCGGTAGTCTTTCTTCGTAAGTTATACCTCAGTTCCGGGACTAGTCTGGTAGTATACCTCTGAACCTTCTCTAACTGCGTCTTGTGTTTAACTAAGTATGGAATCCAGGCTGAACCTGCATACTCCAGGATTGGTCTAACATATGTAGTATACATGGTTCTGAATGATTTGTTTCACAAGTTTCTAAAGGCAGTTCTTATGTTAGCCAATCTAGCATATGCCGCTGAGGATTTCTTTTTGATGTGAGCCTTTGGGGAAAGGTTCGGTGTCCCCAAAGGCCCACAACCCCCAGCCCAAGATTTTTAACCTACATATTTTTCTCTCTACTTGAATTTTGAAGGATTTCACCTTCCAGATGGTACATTGTGTTTAGCCTTCTGTTTCCTTCACCTAATTGCATTACTTGCACTCAGTTGAGATAAACTTTTGCATCCATTTTCTAGACCATTCCTCCAGTTTGTCCAAGTCGTCCTGTAGTCTCTGTTTATCTTACTCTGTTTTGATTCTTCTCATAATTTTTGCATCATCAGTAAACATTGAGAGCAATGAGTCTATACTTTCTGGACGATAGTTTACATATATTAGAAACCGGTTAGGTCCAAGGAAAGAGCCCCGTGGGACTCAGTTGGTGACATATCTCGCTACTCTGATGTCTTCCTTCTCACAGTTATTCACTGTTTCCTGTTGCTTAGATACTTTCATACCCACTGGAGCACCTTATCTTTTACTCCTGCCTGTTTCTCCAATTATTGTAACAGCCTCTTATTGGGTATTGTGTCGAAGCCTTCTGACCGTCTATGAAAATGTAGTCTGCCCACACTTCTCTTTCTTGCCTAATTTCTGTCGCCTGCATATGGAATTCTATTAAACATATGATGCACGATTTACCATTCCTGAACCCATTCCTGGTGGTGTGTTACAAAGCTCCTTCTCCCCTTATGTTCTATGAACTTTTTCCCTCACGATCTTTTCCATAACTTTGCATGGTATACAAGTTAGGGCAACTGGCCGGTAGTTCATTGCCTCTTGCCTGTCAACCTTTTTGTATATTGAGACTATAATACCTGTCTTCCAGCTTTCCGGTAGATCTCCTGTTTCCAGTGACCTGTTATACACCATAAAGAGTGGCACTTAGTGCTCCTGCAGCCTATTTTTGGTTTCCAGGGTGAGATTATGTCAGGCCCAACATCATTTGTAACATTCATGTTCAACAGATTCCCTTTGACCTCATCTCTGGTAAGCTCAAACTCCTCCAAGGTTGCTTGTGCCACCTCCTTTCATAGTACAGGGGCTTCTCCTTGCTCTATTGTGAAGACCTCTTGGATTCTCTTGTTTAGTTCCTCACACACCTCCTTGTCATTCTCTGTATATATGTTCTCCCATTTTCTCAGTTTCATCACTTGTTCCTTCACTGCTAGATCTTGAGGTTATCTTGAGATGATTTCGGGGCTTTAGTGTCCCCGCGGCCCGGTCCTCGACCAGGCCTCCACCCCCAGGAAACAGCCCGTGACAGCTGACTAACACCCAGTTACCTATTTACTGCTAGGTAACAGGGGCATAGGGTGAAAGAAACTCTGCCCATTGTTTCTCTCCGGCGCCCGGGATCGAACCCGGGACCACAGGATCACAAGTCCAGTGTGCTGTCCGCTCGGCCGACTGGCTCCCTGCTGTTTTTCTCCTGATGTGGCTGTGGAGCAGTTTTGGTTGGGTCTTGGCTTTACTTGCGATGTCATTTTCGTACTGTTTCTCTGCTTCTCTCCTCACTCTGAGGTATTCATTCCTGGCCCTCTGGTATCTCCCCATGCTCTCGGGTGTTTTGTGATTCGTGCAGTTTCTTCATGATCTTGTATTTAATTGTTTTTCTTCCTTACATGCCTGATTGAACCATGGTTTCTTCTGTTCCTTCTTCTTCTACTTCTTGATCTGTTATAAAGTTTCATCAGATGTTAGTCATTGTTGTTATTTAATTATGCACTACCAAGGTTCACTGCCCACTGATCGACGTGATAATTTGCTTCTTCAGTCCTCGTGCCGTATATTAATAGCACACTTATGCACTTGTTTCACTTGATTTTGTGAATTATCAAGAATTATAGAGAACATTGTTGCTTTAGGTTAGTCTTCTTTAGAAGCTACTGCTGGGACTTGACTCTCCGTCGGCTACAATTCTCCACTGATCGCCAAATCAAGAATGATCTCTTAATTTAAATTTGTAAATGCTTTTCGAGACGGTCGGACTATGGTGTTTCAGAAGTTGAGATGTACACTTTCAGCCTGCCTGGCTTTTAGCATCTACAGTCGGGATGGCAACTCAGTTTTCGTTCTCTAGGGAGTGGGACATGACCTGTGTCTACATGATCCCACAGCCAAGTGGTGCGTGTCACAGCACTCTCTCTGACATCAGTATTGATGTTAGTGTGCACTGCCTATTTGTCCTAATGTCCACCATGGTCTAGATGAGGTCGTAATATAAGGGCTTTTTGCCAGATCAGGGATCACCAGGTCAAGCGAGGAACCTGATAAATGGGTTAAATATTACGTAACCCTGATGATAGCTGGGAAGTCGTCGAATAATGGTTCCGTCTGGTGTTGGTTCACGTCTAACACAAGAATGAAGTGTTGACCTAGCTTGTGATAACGACGCTCATCTAGTTGTTAATCAAATATCGTATTGCTCTCGAAGCATTGTCAATGAGGGCGACAGCATACGCAGGATAGAATCGATTCCTGGGCCTAACAATTGTGCCATTATTCCTAGCATTAAGCCAATTCTGTGTAGATTCACTTCCAAGAGTTGCATCTGAGAAGAATTATGAAAGCAAACTGTGAACAACCTCCTCTCCCACAGTGTGAGTCTAACCTGTGCCGTGTACGGTGTTCCATGAGGCGTCCCACGTTATCAAGGACTGGGTTATCAAGGATGGTGCCGTCAGCTGCCACCATGGCAACTCTGTTAGGTATTATGCATCTGATGTGTCGGTCTTATACTGCTTCCCATTGTTATAGTTGTGGTGCAAGGTATCTTGTGTTGTATATGTGTTCCTATGTGCTGCAGGATGAGAATTAGTATTATTATCATCATTACTACTTAAATATTTTGTTATTATTACTATTTTCATTGGGAAAATTAAAAGGAGCAATGCGGAAGATTCGAACCCTCGACCTGGGTATAACCAAGCTGCCCACCTTACCACAACAAGGTATTAGTTATAAAACCTATACATTGCTTCAATTGATTTTATCTTTGATATTAATTGTTTGATATTAGTCACGTTAGTGTAATCTCTCTCTGTGTATCTGAAGATGGAGAGTACAGTAGAGAGCTCTTTACACACACCAGAATCCAGGGGGTGGGGGGGGGGGGGTTGTGTATCTGAAGCCTGGACTGACTCCAGAAGTCCTCTGGACTCAGTGGAACCCCAAATTGTATAACTTAGCCATATTATGGTTCAGTGGTAAGGTGCGCGGCTTGGTAATACCCAGGTCGAGGGTTCGAGTTTTTCGCATTGCTCCAAATGTTTTTTCATTGACATAACGCTAGTGTGATTTCGTTATTTATTATTATTTTTATAATTAACATTAAGTAATAGTAATGTCTCCTCACAGACATAATGACTTAGAATAAAAACTCACACTTGTGTATTTGTGAATTTTAGGTCAAGATTTACTCCAAGTCTTTCGTACTCTCCTGAGCGCTTTCTCAAGGTCTGAGTGTGCGGTTAGGACCAGATCTTAACGAGCATCTTACATCTTAATGAGCAGCCGCATTAGACGTTGAGATGTAAGTCTCGTCCCTGCCACACTCTCAGACCTTGACAAAGCACTCAGGAGAGTGCGAAACACTTGGAGTAAATCTTTACATACAACTCACAAATATATAAGTGTGGGATTTTATCCTTTGTTGTTGTTTCTGTGAGAAATCATTACCATTATTTATTTATTAATTATTATTATTATTATTATTATTATTATTGTTATTATTATTATTATTATTATTATTATTTTTTGTTATTATTATTATTTAAAATATATTATATATATTTAATTATGTTTTAAATGTTTAACTTATAATATTTCGTTTTTTTAATCATTAAAAAACAATTAAAACTGTGCAGAAGGTCCTGGTTAACAGCGCTCAAGACTTCAAAGTGTGTGGCACTGACGCTCCTCTATCGAGAGGAAACATTGCTAGAGGCGGCCGCCACAACAATACAATTAAGCCCATTTTATAAACGAGGCACTTGTAAGGCAACGGGTGGCGCACTGGGGGTAGTTGAGGTCGCTCCGTGGTTCCTAATGGCCCACGCTGTTAACAATGCTTATTTACCCACAACCGAAGCCTAGTTGTAACTTGAAGCAAAATGGTTCAAATCAATCACATCGTTATCGGAAAGCTGGCGAGGAGAGAATAACTTGAAGTCCTTAATGTTGAGTGGATGTGTTTATTAATGCATATTGTATGACAAGTGTAGGCTTGTCCCCTGACCCGCCACCGGATATATTTACTGAGATAATTGAGGAAAGCAATCAGAGCAGCTTTCATGTCAACACCATTGACTACTATGTGAAGGGTGGCCGACACCCAACCTTTGTGTGTGTGTGTGTGTGTGTGTGCGCGTGTGTGTGTGTGTGTGTGTGTGTGTGTGTGTGTGTGTGTGTGTGTGTGTGTGTGTGTGTGTGTGTGTGTGTGTGTGTGTGTGTGTGTGTGTGTGTGTGTACTCACCTATTTGTGCTTGTAGGAACGAGCATTGACTCTTGGATCCCACCTTTCCAGCCATCGGCTGTTTACAGCAGTGACTCCTGTCCCATTTCCCTATCATACCTAGTTTTAAAAGCATGAATAGTATTTGCTTCCACAACCTGTTCCCCAAGTGCATTCCATTTTTCTACTACTCTCACGCTAAAAGAAAACTTCCTAACATCTCTGTGACTCATCTGAGTTTCCAGTTTCCACCCATGTCCCCTCGTTCTGTTATTATTACGTGTGAACATTTCATCTATTTCCACTTTGTCAATTCCCCTGAGTATTTTATATGTCCCTATCATATCTCCTTTCTCCCTTCCTTTCTCTAGTGTCGTAAGGTTCAGTTCCTTCAGACGTTCTTCATATCTCATCCCTCGTAACTATTTGACAAGCCTCGTCGCAAACCTCTGAACCTTCTCCAGTTTCCTTATGTGTTTCTTCAGGTGGGGGCTCCATGATGGCGCGGCATACTCTAAGACTGGTCTCACGTAAGCAGTGTAAAGCGCCCTAAAAGCCTCCTTTCTTAGGTTTCTGTATGAAGGTCTAATTTTCGCCAGTGTAGAGTACGCTGCTGTCGTTATCCTATTTATATGTGCCTCAGGAGTTAGATTAGGTGTTACGTCGACTCCCAGGTCTCTTTCTCGAATCGTTACAGGTAGGCAGTTCACTTTCATTGTGTACTGTCCCTTTGGTCGCCTATCACCTGATCCCTTTTCCATAACTTTACATTTATTCGTGTTGAATTCCAGTAGCCATTACTCTGACCATCTCTGCAACCTGTTTAAGTCCTCTTGGAAGATCCTAAAATCCTCATCTGTCACAACTCTTCTCATAAATTTGGCGTCATATGCAAACATTGACATGTATGATTCTACTCCTGTAAACATATCATTTACGTAAATTTGAAAGAGGATTGGTCCCAGCACCGATCCTTGAGGTACTCCACTCGTTATTCTTCGCCAGTCCGACTTCTCGCCCCTTACCATTAGCCTCTGGCTCCTTTCTGTTAGGTAGTTCCTTACCCATGCTAGGGCCTTTCCGCTTACTCCTGCCTGCCTCTCAAGTTTGTATAGCAGTCTCATGTGCGGTACTGTATCAAAGGCCTTTTGGCAGTCAAGAAATATGCAGTCTGCCCAGCCTTCTCTGTCCTGCCTTATCCTTGTTACTTTATCATAAAATTCCAAAAGGTTTACACACATAGATCACACTACCGTGATGCATCAAATGAACAAATCCAGAAGGGCCGTGACGAGGATTCGAACCTGCGTCCGGGAGCATTCCAGACACTGCCTTAATCGACTAAGCTACGACAGGGTTAAAAAGAGTTGAAACCGAAGTTCTACTGAACTTACTGGATCCCGTAGCCTCTCCGAGGCACAAACCAGGATTTTACACAACTCCCCTCTGCACCTGAGCTATGTCAATAGGCCGTTCTCCCTCTTCGCCCTTACATCGTACCACGCAGAGATCACACTAACGTGATGCAGATACTTTGCCT
The DNA here is from genome assembly GCF_040958095.1 of Procambarus clarkii. Lineage (NCBI taxonomy): Eukaryota > Metazoa > Arthropoda > Malacostraca > Decapoda > Cambaridae > Procambarus > Procambarus clarkii. Next base: position 27,132,494 of record NC_091174.1, read on the forward strand.
TTTAGCCCTGTCGTAGCTCAGTCGATTAGGCACAGTGTCTGGGATGCTCCCAGACGCAGGTTCGAATCCTCCTCACGGTTCTTGTGGATTTGTTCCAAAAGTTTTGTTACGCATGATTTCCCTGTCCAGAACCCATGTTGATGATGGGTTACAAACCCAGTGCTCTCCAGGTGCTCAACAAGTCTTAGCCTAATTATTCTTTCAAGTATTTTGCTGGGGATGCTTGTCAGTGATACGGGTCTGTAGTTAAGTGCTTCCTCCCTATCCCCTTTCTTGAAAATCGGTACGACATTTGCCTCCTTCCAGCAACTGGGCAATCCTCCCGACATAAGTGACTCATTAAAGATGAGACTCATGAGCGCTGAGGCTCTCAGCGTGCCAGAGGCACGCTGAGAGCCTGCGCTGCCTCATTTAGTATCCACGGTGATACTTTGTCTGGTCCAACTGCTTTAGTTACATCCAGTGTTGTCAACTGTTTCATTACCTCCCCTGCTGTCACCTCTATATCTGATAGTCTTTCATCTAGGGTAATCTCTTCTAACAATGGGAGCTGCTCAGGCTCGGTTGTGAACACTCCATGGAAACTTGCATTTAGTACCTCGTAGATTTCCTTGTCACTTTCTGTATATGCCCCCTTCTGTTTTCCTCAGTCTTGTCACTTGGTCCTATACCGACATCTTCCTTCTTATATGGCTATGTAGTAATTTAGGTTGCTTTTTCGCTTTGATTGCAATATCATTCTCATACTTACTTTCCGATACTCGTCTTATATATATATATATATATATATATATATATATATATATATATATATATACATATATATATATATATATATATATATATATATATATATATATATATATATATATATATATATATATATATATATATATATAAAAGTTTGTGAGGGTACCACCTCTGGTGCCAATGTGGGGACCCATAGCCTCGGAGAAGAAAATAAAAAGTATTCAGAGGAGACCTTGTGGTTTCTCACTGAACACTAATATTATCTTCTCCTACCACCCCCATTCTTTTGTATGTACACATATATATTTACTTTATTTGAACTTTGTTACAAAAAAGGAGTTACATATGGGTTACAAAGATGGTTGTCATAGGTTGTCGAGTTCCTCCAGCTCCTCAGATGGCGGGCAGGAACCCTGGATGCAGTGCGCATTTCCCCTCTGTATCGCCACACTGAGGCGCTGGAAAAGAAAGCTTGCAGCTCTCGGGTCCCTTGTTGTTTCAATGAGCCTAGAACCCAGTTCCTTCAAAAAACTGGTAGCATTTTTACCCCAGGCGCCGAGCGTCTCAGAAGCAATGGGGACAAAATTGTAGTGGTGATCCAGTTCTCTATACTTACGGGATTTGGCTGCTTCCCTGTGGGTGGCAGCGCCACCTGGTTGTGCAACACTGAGGTTAATGTAGGTGTTAGCCAGGGTTGATACGCACGTGTAGTCCCATACCAACTGCTTGCCATTCTTCCAGGGGTTCACTGTGATACCATCAGGGCGACCAATAAGAGCATCAGAGTTACGGGGCGTTAGGTAACGGGGCTCCCTTTCAGCTGGGCATCCAGCTGTGGTGAGGCTCCTCTTGATGATGTCGTTAACTTCACTGTGCCTCGAGTGCCATCCCCCTGTGCTTTGGCAGAGTAGGCCATGGTGACCGTACCTGTCAGCCACCACCTCGCCGCAAATACACCTATATCTGGTGTGGATTGGGGCAGCAAGGCGGAGGGCCACAGCAATTCGGAGGGCGTGTGGTGTGAGACGCGTGCCAGTTGCCGACATTGGGGTTGCTAACAGGAAATCCCCTGCATGTGGTGCTGCTACTGCTGTGAGGCGAGCAATGTCGTGTTGTGTTGTTGCAGCACCCAGGCACTCTGCAGCAACTTGGTCTACAATGGGACCATCCCAGCTGGATTGCTTGTGGGATTTTGGGGATGGTGGTTGAGGTGATTGGCCTGCACGAGAGGCCCACTCTGTGGCACAGCGTGTAAAATTGGGATCATGTACACCTGCCAGCTGATGTAAGTGGGCAGGTAGAATTTCCTTCACAAGGTCGTCGGATGCTGATAAGGAGGACAGGAAGGCTGGAACAGCGATTTGCGTTGCTGTTCGAACTCCGAGGCCCCCAAGTCTTACGGGAAGAGAGGCTTGTTTCCACTGTAGGTCATCGAGAGAGAGGTTAAGGGCTTTCTCTAGCATTGATTTCAGTAACCGGTCATACTCACTTAGTTTTTGGCTACTGTAAGATGGTGAACACCTCAGAAAGTAGGTTAACCTGGGGAGGGACAGACATCTGGTGATGAGGTAGAGTGCATCATGAGCATCAATATCCTCAATCCTCCCATCCATCCTCTTAAGGTCGGCGATTTTCTTATCAAGGACCTCATCGATGGCTTTCAACCCCAGGGGAGCTCCTAGGAGTGTGCTGTCTTCAGGTTTAGTTTTATGGATATTTGGCAGAAGACCCTCTATTCTCTCTACGATGCCCTGGTTGGAACATATTATTTCACATTTAGAAGGGTTCAGGATGAGGCCTAAAACTGCACCTTGCTCCTGGATTTTTCTGATGTCCTCCAGGAGGAAGTCTTGGGAACCAGCTAGGGTACCATCATCCAAGAACCAGATGTTAAGCTCGCTGGACAGGACCTCTGTGACTTGTTTGATGACTAAGCAGAAAAGGAGAGGAGCGAGGGGGTCACCCTGTTGGACGCCTTCTCGCGAGTCAATTTCATGTTCGCCAAAAAGTAGCTTAAGATCCATACTGTAGCATGAATGTACAAAAGGGTAGAGGGAAGGGAAATGACTATGAACCGCACGGAGTACAGCATCCCTCCGCACCAAATTGAAGGCATTTTTGAAATCTAGCTTGATAAGGGCCTTTTCGTCTGTGATGTTGGCGATGAAGGCTCGAGCTGCATGGGCTGCCGCCTCACACCCTTGTGGAATGCCAAACCCGAGCTGTTTTGGCTTCAGCATGTTGGCCGCTGCATCACTAGCTGTTCTTGCAGCTGCCTTTGCGACGAGACGCCGGAGAGAATTGCCCACAGCTATTGGCCTGATCCCTCCATCCTTTTTCTTTAGAGCACAGAGAGATGCTCCAAAAAAGATAGGTCTTATGGACGCTGGTATGTTGCCAGCTAGACATGTGTTGGTGAATCTGGTTAGTTCCACCAAGAGGTTCTTTGCAATGTCACCCAGTGCAGGGTTGAGCATTTGCTTGAGGTGGTTGGGTTTTAGTCCTGTGAACCCACCTGCTGATCCTGTAGGGAAGGACATGGCTGCTTTATGGACCACAGATTCAGCCACCCAGAGAGGTTCTGCTCCGGTAGCCCCCACTTGTACAATGTCGTCCTCACGCAGAGCCCTGGGTGGGTGTTTCTCCCTTAGGGCTTGAGCTGTTGCGGCATCTCTGTCGGCAATTGAGTCCTCACTGGTGATGACTCGTATTGCGCCAATAGTGTTTCCTTCTTCTATTTTCTTGGTGACTGATGTTCTGATTTTTGATGTCTCGGATATGCCACTGTTGCTCTTCCTGCCATGGGTGTTTCTCGCGCGAGTGGGAAGGCGCACCTGGTTGTCCTCCCTGGGAAAATCATTTATAGCTTTGATGACTGAGGCAGCTAAGGTTTTGTCTCTCCTTGCAGGGGTGGCTAGACATATGTTGCCAAACATTAGGAGGTTGTGCCATGCTTGGGTCGTTCCAGGAGAGTCGTTGACCTTTCTCAGGAGGGCAGATAATTTGGCTGCTGCATGGGGGCGGGCTGCTTTAGGGATGTGTTGCAAGGTTCTGGCCGATGTTGCTTTGATAGCTTCTAATAAATTTTCTGTGGGAATGAAGGTCTGGGAGGTGTTTTGCCTTACGGGCGGTGTGGGCTGTTGATTGGTGTTCTCCCTGGGAGGGCGCCCAGAACCCAAACACCTGGCTCCGTTGTGGTAATGAATGCGCACATTATCGTCACTCAACCGGATATAGCATACCCGGTCACACGTCTGACATCTACCTTGTCTACCCCTGTTTGATGGCTCATCTTGGCTTGGAGAAGCCTGGCTATCTGTTGGGAGCTGCGACATGGGCGGGCGCTGGGCGGGAAGGTGGACGGCTGGTGGAGACTGGAGGGTGGGCGGCGGTTTGAGGCTGGGGGGGTGATCAGCTGGCCGTGGGACTTACTACTCAGATGAGTGGTAATACATATACCACCTCTATACAAAGTGTGGGTATACACCCACTACACAATATGTGGGTATACATTGGGTGGGTGGGTAGCGTGGACACACATGGGAGCCTCCCGGCTTCTATGGGCGGGTGGCAAGGTGGCCTCGTGGGTGGGGAGGCGACGTGGTGGGGTGGGTAGGAGGGGGAGAGCAGGTACTTCCCGGCCTGGGCGCTGGGTGGGGGCGGGGGTCAGGGCGACACTAACACTGGTATAATTTCCCCGTATATCACTGCACAATAATGAATGAATCACACACTTGTAATCTGACTCACTGCACGTGTGATGTACTCACAATATGATAGATATGTTGCGCCAATTATCGCTGACAACGTAACTTGTTCAGCAAAACTTTCAAAAAAGAAAAACACAAAACACTGTTTGGCACACACGTAGCCCCCACCTCTCTCTCCTGACCACACAATACCCCTCACTCACCCCCACCTCCCCTCACTATGGGAGGCCTGCAGGGTCCATCCTGGCCCCTCACTCCAGCCTCCATGACTCCACACTGCCAACCCACCTGTTTTGATAAGTTTTCACATAGATGGTACACAGTAGGCACTTCCGGCCGCTCCCACGTCTGCTTGGTGTATTCACTGTGAATATGGTTGAGTCTTGGTACGGTGAGGCCAAGATGTCTCAGGGTAATGGCTGAGAAGGCAGCAGCTCCTCCGCCACACGTCCGTCCCCTAGGCCTCCTCCAATATATATATATATATATATATATATATATATATATATATATATATATGTCGTACCTAGTAGCCAGAACACACTTCTCGGCCTACTATGCAAGGCCCGATTTGCCTAATAAGCCAAGTTTTCATGAATTAATTGTTTATCGACTACCTAACCTACCTAACCTAACCTAACCTAGCTTTTTAGGCTACCTAACCTAACCTAACCTATAAAGATAGGTTAGGTTAGGTTAGGTAGGGTTGGTTAGGTTCGGTCATATATCTACGTTAATTTTAACTCCAATAAAACAAATTGACCTCATACATAATGAAATGGGTAGCTTTATCATTTCATAAGAAAAAAATTAGAGAAAATATGTTAATTCAGGAAAACTTGGCTTATTAGGCAAATCGGGCCTTGTATAGTAGGCCGAGAAGTGCGTTCTGGCTACTAGGTACGACATATATATATATATATATATATATATATATATATATATATATATATATATATATATATATATATATATATATATATATATATATATATATGTCGTACCTAGTAGCCAGAACTCACTTCTCAGCCTACTATTCAAGGCCCGATTTGCCTAATAAGCCAAGTTTTCCTGAATTAAGATATTTACTATAATTTTTTTCTTATGAAATGATAAAGCAACCCTTTTCTCTATGTATGAGGTCAATTTTTTTTTATTGGAGTTAAAATTAACGTAGATATATGACCGAACCTAACCAACCCTACCTAACCTAACCTAACCTATATTTATAGGTAAGGTTAGGTTAGGTAGCCAAAAAAAGCTAGGTTAGGTTAGGTTAGGTAGGTTAGGTAGACGAAAAAACATTAATTCATGAAAACTTGGCTTATTAGGCAAATCGGGCCTTGAATAGTAGGCTGAGAAGTGCGTTCTGGCTATTAGGTACGACATATATATATATATATATATATATATATATATATATATATATATATTGTACCTAGTAGCCAGAACGTCATATTCGGCCTGCTATGCAAAGCCCGATTTGCCTAATAAGCCAAGCTTTCCTGAATTAATATATTTTCTCTAATTTTTTTCTTATGAAATGATAAAGCTACCCATTTCATTATGTATGAGGTCAATTTTTTTTATTGCAGTTAAAATTAACGTAGATATATGACCGAACCTAACCAACCCTACCTAACCTAACCTAACCTAACCTATCTTTATATGTTAGGTTAGGTTAGGTAGCCGAAAAAGTTAGGTTAGGTTAGGTAGGTTAGGTAGTCGAAAAACAATAAATTCATAACAACTTGGCTTATTAGGCAAATCGGGCCTTGCATATTAGGCTGAGAAGTGCGTTCTGGCTACTAGGTACGACATATATATATATATATATATATATATATATATATATATATATATATATATATATATATATATATATGTCGTACCTAGTAGCCAGAACTCACTTCTCAGCCTACTATGCAAGGCCCGATTTGCCTAATAAGCCTAGTTTTCATGAATTAATGTTTTTTTCGACTACCTAACCTACCTAACCTAACCTAACCAAACGTTTTCGGCTACCTAACCTAGCCTAACCTATAAAGATAGGTTAGGTTAGGTTAGGTAGGGTTGGTTAGGTTCGGTCATATATCTACGTTAATTTTAACTCCAATAAAAACAAATTGACCTCATACACAATGAAATGGGTAGCTTTATCATTTCATAAGAAAAAAATTTGAGAAAATATATTAATTCAGTAAGACTTGGCTTATTAGGCAAATCGGGCTTTGCATAGTAGGCTGAAAAGTGAGTTCTGGCTACTAGGTACGACATATGTATATATATATATATATATATATATATATATATATATATATATATATATATATATATATATATATATATATATATATATATATATATATATATATATATATATATATATATGTCGTACCTAATAGCCAGAACGCACTTCTCAGCCTACTATGCAAGGCCCGATTTGCCTAATAAGCCAAGTTTTCATGAATTAATGTTTTTTCGTCTACCTAACCTACCTAACCTAACCTAACCTAGCTTTTTTTGGCTACCTAACCTAACCTTACCTATAAATATAGGTTAGGTTAGGTTAGGTAGGGTTGGTTAGGTTCGGTCATATATCTACGTTAATTTTAACTCCAATAAAAAAAAATTGACCTCATACATAGAGAAAAGGGTTGCTTTATTATTTCATAAGAAAAAAATTATAGTAAATATATTATTTCAGGAAAACTTGGCTTACTAGGCAAATCGGGCCTTGAATAGTAGGCTGAGAAGTGAGTTCTGGCTACTAGGTACGACATATATATATATATATATATATATATATATATATATATATATATATATATATATATATATATATATATTGGTGTATACTGGCAGCAGGTTTTCTTTCAAACATGTTTCATTGAATATGACCGCATATTCTGTATTTATTATTTTCTGGTTTAGGGCTTCTATCCCTGTAACTATTTTCTTAGCATCAGGGCTTAATTGAAATAGGAGTTCTCCAAAACTCATTTACGTACTTTTAGGGTGAAGAAAAGAAGTGATTTACTATAGAGTGTATTACACTTATTTATATAATTTGCACGACGTTTCGAACCTCCATGGTTCATTCTCAAGTGAACAGATCTTACAATACTAGTTGATTTTATACCCGCACTGGGTCAGGTGATAATACAATGAAGGTGAAAACATGGGGGGATACATTAGGGATAAATGTGAGGCGAAACATAGAGGCTGCAGAAGGCTTATTGGCTCATATGAGCCATCTCCTATCTAAACACAAAGATTAATCCAGTGTAATTGGCCTGTTATGTTGGACATTGTCTTCTGTGTTGGCATCGATATGTTCTGGTCTTGTCCTTACTCTCATGGTGGGTAGAGTAAATAGTTCCGTGATTTGGGTGTTCATGATAGGTCGCTCTATTCTTATGTGAATTGCCTCAAGAATTTGTAATCTTCTTGCATCTTGGGTTTTGTCTATTATGAAAGTATTCTTGTTCAACATTTCTCTTGTTAGAGTAATGTCATGGGCTTGTCTCATGTGATTCCTAGGAATCACATGAGACAATATATATACTCTATATACATATTGGTGTATACTGGCAGCAGGTTTTCTTTCAAACATGTTTCATTGAATATGACCGCATATTCTGTATTTATTATTTTCTGGTTTAGGGCTTCTATCCCTCTAACTATTTTCTTAGCATCAGGGCTTAATTGAAATAGGAGTTCTCCAAAACTCATTTTCGTACTTTTAAGGTGAAGAAAAGAAGTGATTTACTATAGAGTGTATTACACTTATTTGTATAATTTGCACGACGTTTCGAACCTCCATGGTTCATTCTCAAGTGAACAGATCTTACAATACTAGTTATATTTATACCCGCATTAGGTCAGGTGATAATACAATGAAGGTGAAAACATGGAGGGATACATAAGGGATAAATGTGAGGTGAAACGTAGAGGCTGCAGAAGGCTTATTGGCCCATACGAGGCATCTCCTATCTAAACACAAAGATTAATCCAGTGTAATTGGCCTGTTATGTTGGACATTGTCTTCTGTGTTGGCAAACACAGAAGACAATGTCCAACATAACAGGCCATATGTGGGGAAGTAAGGCCATATGTGGGGAAGTAAGGCCATATGTGGGGAAGGCCATATGTGGGGAATGTCCAACATAACAGGCCATATGTGGGGAAGTAAGGAAGTGTTTACTAGAGTTGGACGTGACGAAGGCTATAGGCCCAGATGGAATCTCCCCTTGGGTTCTAAAGGAAGGAGCAAGAGAACTGAGCCTACCACTCTCCATAGTGTATAACAAATCACTGGCAACAGGGGAACTGCCAGATATTTGGAAAGCATCTAACGTAGTCCCGATATACAAGAAAGTGGATAGACAGGAGGCACTGAACTACAGGCCAGTGTCCCTAACCTGCATACCATGCAAGCTGATGGAGAAGATTGTGCGAAAAAAACTAGTGGAGCATCTGGAGCGAAGGAACTTTGTAACCCAGCATCAACATGGGTTCAGGGATGGCAGGTCCTGCCTCACAGGGTTACTTGAATTCTACGACCAGGCAACAAAAATAAGGCAAGAAAGAGAAGGGTGGGCAGACTGCATATTTTTGGATTGTCAGAAAGCCTTTGATACAGTGCCACACAAGAGGCTAGTGCGAAAGTTGGAGATGCAGGCTAGAGTGAGAGGGAAGATACTCCGGTGGATAGAGGAGTACCTAAGCAACAGGAGACAACGAGTCTGTGTGAGGGGTGAGGTCTCAGATTGGCGAGACGTCACAAGTGGAGTCCCGCAGGGGTCAGTCCTTGGACCTATACTGTTTCTGGTATATGTAAATGATCTCCCAGAGGGTATAGATTCGTTCCTCTCAATGTTTGTCGACGATGCAAAAATTATGAGGAGGATTGAAACAAAGGATGATAGTAGGAGGCTACAAGATGACCTGGATAGACTGAGTGAATGGTCCAACAAATGGCTGTTGAAGTTCAACCCGAGTAAATGCAAAGTAATGAAACTAGGCAGTGGAAACAGGAGGCCAGGCACAAGATACAGAATAGGAGATGAAGTACTTAATGAAACAGACAGAGAGAAAGATCTAGGAGTTGATATCACACCAAACCTGTCTCCTGAAGCCCACATAAAGAGAATAACGTCTGCGGCATATGCGAGGCTGGCTAACATCAGAACGGCGTTCAGGAACCTGTGTAAGGAATCATTCAGAATCTTGTACACCACATATGTAAGACCAATCCTGGAGTATGCGGCCCCAGCATGGAGCCCGTACCTTGTCAAGCACAAGACGAAGCTGGAAAAAGTCCAAAGGTATGCTACTAGACTAGTCCCAGAACTAAGAGGCATGAGTTATGAGGAAAGGCTGCGGGAAATGCACCTTACGATACTGGAAGACAGAAGAGTAAGGGGGGACATGATCACAACCTACAAAATCCTCAGGGGAATCGACCGGGTAAACAAGGATGAACTATTCAACACTGGTGGGACGCGAACAAGGGGACACAGGTGGAAGCTGAGTACCCAAATGAGCCACAGAGACGTTAGAAAGAACTTTTTCAGTGTCAGAGTAGTTAGTAAATGGAATGCATTAGGAAGTGATGTGGTGGAGGCTGACTCCATACACAGTTTCAAATGTAGATATGATAGAGCCCAATAGGCTCAGGAATCTGTACACCAGTTGATTGACGGTTGAGAGGCGGGACCAAAGAGCCAGAGCTCAACCCCCGCAAGCACAATTAGGTGAGTACACACACACACACACCAGGAAGCAGCCCGTGACAGCTGACTAACTCCACGGTACGTATTTACTGCTAGGTAACAGGGGCATTCAGGGTGAAAGAAACTTTGCCTATTTGTTTCTGCCTGGTGCGGGAATCGAACCCGAGTCACAGAATTACGAGTCCTGCGCGCTATCCACCAGGCTACCAGGCCCCCCCCCTATGTGTATGTGTGTATGTGTACTCACCTAATTGTACTCACCTAATTGTTCTTGCGGGGGTTGAGCTTTGGCTCTTTGGTCCCGCCTCTCAACTGTCAATCAACTGGTGTATAGATTCCTGAGCCTACTGGGCTCTATCATATCTACATTTGAAACTGTGTATGGAGTCAGTCTCCACCACATCACTTCCTAGTGCATTCCATTTATTAACTACTCTGACACTGAAAAAATTCTTTCTAACGTCTCTGTGGCTCATTTGGGTACTAAGTTTCCACCTGTGTCCCCTTGATCGTGTCCCACCCGTGCTGCAGAGTTTGTCTTTGTCCACCCTGTCAATTCCCCTGATAATTTTCTAGGTGGTTATCATGTCTTCCCTTACTCTTCTGTTTTCCAGGGATGTGAGGTTCAGCTCCTTTAGCCTTTCCTCGTAGCTCATTCCTCTCAGTTCCGGGACGAGCCTGGTGGCATACCGCTGATTTTTTTCTAACTTTGTCGTGTGTTTAACTAGGTATGGACTCCAGGCTTGAGCTGCATACTCCAGGATTGGTCTTACATAAGTGGTATACAGGGTTCTGAAAGATTCCTTACACAAGTTTCTAAAGACAGTTCTTATGTTGGCCAGTCTAGCATATGCCGCTGATGATATTCTTTTGATGTGGGCCTTTGGGGACAGGTTCGGTATGATATAAATCCCCAGATCTTTCTCTCTATTTGACTCTTGCAGGATTTCACTTCCCAGATGATACCTTGTATACAGCCTCCTGCTCCCTTTGGGTAATTTCATTACCTTACACTTTCCTGAGTTGAAATTTAGCAGCCATTTTCTAGATCATTCCTCCAGTTTGTCCAGGTCATCCTGTAGTCTCTGTTTATCTTCATCCGTCTTGATTCTTCTCGTAATTTTATCATCATCAACAAACATTGAGCGGAACGAGTATACCCTCCGGAAGATCGTTTACATATATTAGAAACAGGATGGGTCCAAGTACTGAGCCCTGTGGGACTCCTCTGGTGACATCTCGCCACTCTGATGTCTCCCCGCTCACCGTTACTCGCTGTTTCCTGTTGTTCTATTCCCTTATCCACTGGAGCACCTTCCCTTTTACTCCTGCCTGCATGTTGCTCCAACTTTTTTATCAGCCTTATATGGGGTACCGTATCAAAGGCTTTCTGGCAGTCCAGGAAAATGCAGTCGGCCCATCCTTCTCTTTCCTGCCTAATTTTTGTTGCCTGGTCATAGAATTCTATTAAACCTGTGAGGCACGATTTACCATCCCTGAACCCATGTTGGTGGTACGTTACAAAGTTATTTCCCTCCAGGAGCACTACGACCCTTTTCCTAACGATCTTCTCCATCACCTTGCATGGTATACAAGTTAGGGAAACTGACCTCTTGCCTTTCACCCTTTTTGTATAATGGGACCACATTAGCTTTCTTCCAACTTTCTGGTAAATCTCCTATTTCCAGTGACCTGTTATTCACCATAGAGAGTGGCACACTTAGTGCTTCTGCACCTTCCTTTAGTATCCATGGTGAGATTCTGTCAGGCCCAACAGCCTTTGTCACATCCAGCTCCAGCAGACACCTTTTGACCTCATCACTGGTGAGGTCAAATTCCTCCAAGGTTGCTTGGCTTGCCTCCTCCTCATTTAGTGCTGGGGCTTCTCCTTGTTCTATTGTGAAGACCTCCTGGAATCTCTTGTTGCGTTCTTCACACACCTCCTTGACATTCTCTGTGTATCTGTTCTCCCATTTTCGCAGTTTCATCACTTGTTCCTTCACTGCTGTTTTCTTCCTGATGTGGCTGTGGAGCAGCTTTGGTTGGGTCTTGGCTTTACTCACTATGTCATTTTCAAACTGTCTCTCAGCTTCCCTCCTCACTCTGAGGTACTCATTTCTGGCCCTCTGGTATCTCTCCCTACTCCCCGGTGTTCTGTTATTTCTGTAGTTTCTTCATGTTCTTTTGCTCAGTTGCTTCGCTGCCTTGCATTCCTGATTGAAACATGGGGTTTTCTGTTGTTTTTCGTTTTTCTCCTTTTGGACGGGGATAAACCTGTCTGCAGCTTGCTGGCACTTCTGGGTGACAAAACTCATCATGTCCTGCACATTCTTGTCTCTAAGTTCTGTTTCTCATGGTATTCCTCTGAAGAAGTTCCTCATCTTGTCATATTTTCCTCTTCGGTAATTTAGCCTTTTTCCCCTCCGATCCCATCCTTGGATAGGTTATCCCTACCTCCACCAAGTACTCACAAATCATTACACTGTGGTCACTCATTCCTATGGGGGCTTCAACTTTGACTTCCCTTATTTCTGACTCATTCAGGGTGAATATCAAATCGAGTCTAGCTGGTTCATCATTGCCTCTCACTCTTGTGGGTTCCTTGACATGCTGGCTCAGAAAGATCCTTGTTGCCACTTCCAAGAGTTTAGCTCTCCACGTATCTGC
>NC_091174.1:27150358-27227858 GCF_040958095.1 Procambarus clarkii
GTTGTATTCACTTAGTTGTGCTTGCGGGGGTTGAGCTCTGCTCTTTCGGCTCGACTCTCGAGTGTCAATCAACTGTTTCTACTACTACTTTTTTTCCACACCACACACACACACACACACCAGGAAGCAGCCCGTGACAGCTGACTAACTCCCAGGTACCTATTAACTGCTAAGTAACGAGACATAGTGTGAAAGAAAATCTGCCAATCGTTTCTCGCCGGCGCCCGGGATCGAACCCGGGATCACACGATCACGTGTCCAGCGTGCTGTCCGCTTGGCCACCGGCTCCCCTATCCCCTCTCACCCCCATCCACCTGTACTCACCTAGTTGTACGCACCTAGTTGTGCTTGCGGGGGTTGAGCTCTGGCTCTTTTGTCCCGCCTCTCAACCGTCAATCAACAGGTGTACAGGTTAATGAGCCTATTGGGCTCTATCATATCTACACCTGAAACTGTGTATGGAGTCAGCCTCTACCACATCACTTCCTAATGCATTCCATTTGTCAACCACTCTGACACTAAAAAAGTTATTTCTAATATCTCTGTGGCTCATTTGGGCACTCAGTTTCCACCTGTGTCCCCTAGTGCGTGTGCCCCTTGTGTTAAATAGCCTTTCTTTATCTACCCTGTCAATTCATCTGAGAATCTTGTACGTGGTGATCATATCCCCCCTAACTCTTCTGTCTTCTAGCGACGAGAGGTTTAATTCTTGTAGTCTCTTCACGTAGCTCATACCTCTCAGTTCGGGTAATAGTCTGGTGGCAAACCTTTGAACCTTTTCCAGTTTAGTCTTATGCTAGACTAGATATGGACTCCATGCTGGTGCCGCATACTCCAGGATTGGTCTAACATATGTGGTATATAATGTTCTGAAAGATTCCTTACACAAGTTTCTAAATGCCGTTCTTATGTTAGCCAACCTGGCATATGCCGCTGATGTTATCCTCTTGAAATGAGCTTCAGGGGGACAGGTCTGGCGTGATATCAACCCCCAGGTCTTTCTCTCTCTCTGACTCCTGAATTATTTCATCTCCCAAATGATACCTTGTATCTGGTCTCCTGCTTCCTGCCCCTATCTTCATTACATTACACTTGCTTGTGTTAAACTCTAACAACCATTTGTTCGACCATTCCTGCAGCTTGTCCAGGTCTTCTTGAAGCCTCAAGCTGTCCTCCTCTGTCTTAATCCTTCTCATAATTTTGGCGTCGTCAGCAAAAATTGAAAGGAATGAGTCTATACCCTCTGGGAGGTCATTTACGTATATCAGAAACAGGATAGGTCCGAGTACAGAGCCCTGTGGAACTCCACTGATGACTTCACGCCAATCTGAGGTCTCACCCCTCACTGTAACTCTCTGCTTCCTATTGCTTAGGTACTCCCTTATCCACTGGAGCGCCCTACCCGTTACTCCTGCCTGTTTCTCCAGCTTATGCATCAACCTTTTATGGGGTACTGTGTCAAAGGCTTTCCTACAGTCCAAAAAATGCAGTCCGCCCATCCTTCTCTTTCTTGCTTAATCTTTGTCACCTGATCGTAGAATTCTATCAAGCCTGTAAGGCAAGATTTACCCTCCCTGAACCCATGTTGATGGGTTGTCACGAAGTCTCTTCTCTCCAGATGTGTTACTAGGTTCTTTCTCACAATCTTCTCCATCACCTTGTATGGTATACAAGTTAATGACACTGGCCTGTAGTTCAGTGCCTCTTGTCTGTCACCCTTTTTGTATATTGGTACTACATTAGCAGTCTTCCATATTTCTGGTAGGTCTCCCGTTTCCAGTGACCTACTATACACTATGGAGAGTGGCAAGCAAAGTGCTCCTGCACACTCTTTCAATACCCATGGTGAGATTCCGTCCGGCCCAACAGCTTTTCTCATGTCCAGCACCAATAGGTGCTTCTTGACCTCATCACTTGTAATTTCGAACCTTTCCAAGGTTGCCTGGTTTGCCGCCACCTCTCCTAGCGCCGTGACTTCTCCTTGTTCTATTGTAAAGACCTCCTAGAACCTTTTGTTGAATTCTTCACACACACTGTGTGTGTGTGTGTGTGTGTGTGTGTGTGTGTGTGTGTGTGTGTGTGTGTGTGTGTGTGTGTGTGTGTGTGTGTGTGTGTGTGTGTGTGTGTGGGTGTGTGTGTGTGTGTGTGTTTGTGTGTGTGTATGTGTGTGTGTGTGTGTGTGTGTGTGTGTGTGTGTGTGTGTGTGTGTGTGTGTGTGTGTGTGTGTGTGTGTGTGTGTGTGTGTGTGTGTGTGTGTGTGTGTGTTTGTGTTTGTGTGTGTGTACTCACCTATTTGTGTCTGCAGGATCGAGTATTGACTCCTGGATCCCGCGTTTCGATCACGGTTGTTTACAGCAATGACTACGGTCTTATTTCCCTATCATACCTAGTTTTAAAATTATGAATAGTATTTGCATCCACAACCTGTTCCCTAAGTGCATTCCATTTTTCCACTACTCTCACGCTAAAAGGAAACTTTCTAACATCCTTGTGACTCATCTGAGTATCCAGCTTCCACCCATGTCCCCTCGTTCTGTTACTATTCCGAGTGAACATTTCTTCTATATCCACTCTGTCAATCCCCCTGAGTATTTTATACATTCCTATCATGTTTCCCCTCTCTCTTCTTCTTTCTAGTGTCGTAAGGCACAGTTCCTTCAGGCGCTCCTCATACCCCATCCCTCGTAACTCAGGGACGAGTCTCGTTGCAAACCTCTGAACCTTTTCCTGTTTCCTTATATGTTTCTTCAGATCGGAACTCCAAGATGAGGCGGCATACTCTAAGACTGGTCTCACGTAGGCAGTGTAAAGCACTCTAAATGCCTCCTTACTTAGGTTTCTGAATGATGTTCTTACTTTTGCCAGTGTAGAGTACGCTGCTGTCATTATCCTATTTGTATGTGCTTCAGGAGATAGATTAGGTGATACGTCCACGCCCAGGTCTCTTTCTCGCGTCGTCACAGGTAGGCAGTTCCCCTTCACTGTGTACTGTCTCTTTGGTCTCCTATCACATAGTCCTATTTCCATGACTTTACATTTGCTCGTGTTAAACTCCAGTAGCCATTTCTCTGACCATCTCTGCAAACTGTTCAGGTCCTCTTCGACGATCCTGCAATCCTCATCTGTCACAACTCTTCTCGTCAACTTTGCGTCACCCGCAAACATCGACATGTAGGACTCTACTCCTGTAGACATGTCGTTAACATATATTAGAAATAGAATTGGTCCCAGCACCGATCCTTGAGGTACTCCACTCGTTACTGTTCGCCAGTCCGACTTCTTGCCCCTTAACGTGTGTGTGAACTCACCTAATTGTACTCCCCTAATTGTGCTTGCGGTGGGGTTGAGCTCTGGCTCTGTGGTCCCGCCTCTCAACCGTCAATCAACAGGTGTACAGGTTCCTGAGCCTATTGGGCTCTATCATATCTACACTGGAAGCTGTGTATGGAGTCACATCACTTCCTAATGCATTCCATATGTCTACTACTCTGACACTGAAAAAATACTTTCTAACGTCTCTATGACTCATTTGGGCACTCAATTTCCACCTGTGTCCCCTAGTGCGTGTGCCCCGTGTGTTAAAAAGTCAGTCTTTATCTACCCTATCAATTCCTCTGAGAATCTTGTATGTGGTGATCATGTCCACTTTAACTCTTCTGTCTCCCAGTGACGTGAGGTTTAATTCCCGTAGTCTCTCCTCGTAGCTCATACCCCTCAGTTCTGGTACTAGTCTGGTGGCAAACCTTTGAACCTTTTCCAGTTTAGTCTTATCATTGACTAGATATGGACTCCATGCTGGAGGCGCATACTCCAGGATTGGTGAGACATATGTGGTATATAATGTTCTGAAAGATCCCTTACACAAGTTTCTAAAGGCCGTTCTTATGCTAGCCAACCTGGCATATGCCGTTGATGTTGTGTGTGTGTGTGTGTGTGTGTGTGTGTGTGTGTGTGTGTGTGTGTGTGTGTGTGTGTGTGTGTGTGTGTGTGTGTGTGTGTGTGTGTGTGTGTGTGTGTGTGTGTGTGTGTGTACTCACCTAGTTGTACTCACCTAGTTGTGTTTGCGGGGGTTGAGCTCTGGCTCTTTGGTCCCGCCTCTCAACCGTCAATCAACAGGTGTACAGATTCCTGAGCCTATCGGGCTCTGTCATATCTTCACTTGAAACTGTGTATGGAGTGAGCCTCCACCACATCACCCCCTAATGCATTCCATTTGTCAACCACTCTGACACTAAAAAAGTTCTTTCTAATATCTCTGTGGCTCATTTGGGCACTCAGTTTCCACCTGTGTCCCCTTGTGCGTGTTCCCCTTGTGTTAAATAGACTGTCTTTATCTACCCTATCAATCCCCTTCAGAATCTTGAATGTGGTGATCATGTCCCCCCTAACTCTTCTGTCTTCCAGCGAAGTGAGGTTTAATTCCCGTAGTCTCTCCTCGTAGCTCATACCTCTCAGCTCGGGTACTAGTCTGGTGGCAAACCTTTGAACCTTTTCCAGTTTAGTCTTATCCTTGACTAGATATGGACTCCATGCTGGGGCTGCATACTCCAGGATTGGCCTGACATATGTGGTATACAAAGTTCTGAATGATTCTTTACACAAGTTTCTGAATGCCGTTCGTATGTTGGCCAGCCTGGCATATGCCGCTGATGTTATCCGCTTGATATGTGCTGCAGGAGACAGGTCTGGCGTGATATCAACCCCCAAGTCTTTTTCCTTCTCTGACTCCTGAAGAATTTCCTCTCCCAAATGATACCTTGTATCTGGCCTCCTGCTCCCTACACCTATCTTCATTACATTACATTTGGTTGGGTTAAACTCTAACAACCATTTGTTCGACCATTCCTTCAGCTTGTCTAGGTCTTCTTGAAGCCTCAAACAGTCCTCTTCTGTTTTAATCCTTCTCATAATTTTAGCATCGTCCGCAAACATTGAGAGAAATGAATCGATACCCTCCGGGAGATCATTTACATATATCAGAAACAAGATAGGACCGAGTACAGAGCCCTGTGGGACTCCACTGGTGACTTCACGCCAATGTGTGTGTGTGTGTGTGTGTGTGTGTGTGTGTGTGTGTGTGTGTGTGTGTGTGTGTGTGTGTGTGTGTGTGTGTGTGTGTGTGTGTGTGTGTGTGTGTGTGTGTGTGTGTGTGTGTGTGTGTGTGTGTGTGTCTGTACTCACCTAGTTGTGCTTGCAAGGTCGGGGATCTGTTCCTGCCCTACACTCACACCCTTGCTAGTCTTCTCCCTCCTTGTCCACGAACGCCCTTCCCATTCTGCTCCCTTCTGCTCACAAGCGTCCATCAGCCGTCTCCTCTCTCTTCCCTCGTCCGCACATGCCCTTCCGCCCTCCCCGTCTCCTCCTTCCCTGCTCACACACGCCCCCCCCCCCTCCCCATACGCAAATTCCTCGTCACTGTAACCAAACGATTTTGCCCAGAATGCATATTTGTTATCTGAACATAAGTTCCGAAAGTCAGTGTCTGAATTCACTGATATTTTAACTCATGCTAATGTGTACAGACTGATATCTAAACATTTCATATCAAAATACTTTCTGAAGGAGGGGAAATTAGGTCATTCTCCCTTTCAGAGGGAGGCTGAGCGGAGGACAATCCACAGTCCCCCACATCACACTCATGAAATAACATCAATCCTGCAAAGTTTAAGGAAGTTAGCCCCAGACATCGGGACCCAACCTTGAACATACCAACAAACTAACAAACAGAGTGTCATTTTCTTATTGAAGATATACACCGAGGAAAGGCAACAGCTTATCAAGCTTACTGAACATAAATCTACCAGCAGACACTAGGATAAATGTTGGTAATATTGTTGAATACAAACACTGTTAAGATAAAATCTTAGTACTGTGTGAGCAAAGTATTTGACGATATATAACTGAGCAGTCGCGCCGTGTATCAACCACCGAGGCGCGAGGAATTGCTCTTAAATACAAATTTACCTTTGCCCTGTCGTGATATTAGGCGGTGTTAAGTTGACCCAGACGCGGCTGTGTGGCAGTCATAGTGAGAACGGCGTCCCCACCTGTCGACTTGCTTCAGATAATATCGTTGGAAGTTAGGGCATTCTCATCAGGCAGCGCAGGGATGCTCCTCGAGTAATTGTCTATTACAGTAACAGAGTTACAATTAACAAGCTAACGTTTCCTGAATGGTGGGTACGGGTGTGTGTGTGTATCCAGCAGGTGTGTGCGTCCAGCAGGTGTGTGTGTCCAGCACGTGTGTGTTACTGGTGTGTGTCCAGCAGGTGTGTGTTACTGGTGTGTGTCCAGCACGTGTGTGTTACTGGTGTGTGTCCAGCACGTGTGTGTTACTGGTGTGTGTCCAGCAGGTGTGTGTTACTGGTGTGTGTCCAATTGTTGGGTGAATGCAGCACAAAGCCGTTGATCCCAAGAGACCACTAGTTAAGAACATTACCGCCATCTTACGAGATCTAGACTAATAAGAGGCTAAAGGAAACAGCATTAAGAAGATACGATTTTTTCTTTCACTTTCCCTTGAGATGTTCCAGGACTAGTCTCCTTAATGACCCTCCTTAGGGGGGTCCATCTGCACGCATGATGGCTCTGAACGACTGTCTTAATTGACGATACGTTATTAACTCTATTCACTAGAGACTGACCGGATACGTAATGAAAGGAGGATGTAGTAAATAAAAAATAATATGTTTCATTAAGTTTAGGGGTTGCAACATCTCAGTCAACATGCAATTGCTTTAGTTTTTAAACACTAAAAACTTTTCCAAAAAGATAGATTTAAGAGGAGTTTCCAATAGGAAAGTTAATGTTTAAAATTTTCAATATAAGAGAATACTCCCCATAACATCTCAAGGAAGCCCGCCAAACACACACCGAAACTACGACGTTGGTACAACGTTCAAACAAGTTTTAACACCACCTAACCAGTTATAACAACCAATATAGCAAGTTGTAACAACGTTCTAATACGTCATAAACACGTTAAGCCAAGATGTAACAACTTTATTACAAGTTGTAACAAGCGGAAAATAGAGACAGTTTCGGTTTGTGTTTCTAGGGAGGTAAGTCTCTCAGGAAAACTCCCTTACTGAGACGATTGGTGTACTTACCTACATTCAAAATGTAATCACTGCATAAATATTGACAGTTTATTTTGATTTAAGAGTTATTCAGCACCCGTCTCTTTCATCACCACATTCATTGTAAATTCCCGTTGATGACCGTATCAGTCACCCGTTTATAGCATATGTTTCTTACCTAAATAAATATTTTTGATTCCTGTCAGAACGTTTCAGTCCATCCTAAGAGAAGCCGAGTTGTCCAGCGCAGCATCACATTCAAGTTTCAATCCATGTGCTGATATGTAGCTAAATTTGTAAACAGATTGATAAACGAGTGACTGAAACCTGCATGGACTTTAGCTTCTGCCAAAGATTATAAGATCTGGCCATGTGTACAATTGTTCAATAAAGATATAAGGACAAGTGTGAAAGCATGCCATCACACCCAATCTTTCGGTTGAAGCCAACATCAAAAGGAGACATGATTGGTCTGCCAAGATAAGAACTACCCTTAAAAATTCGTGCATGGAATCATTCGGAAACGTTTTTACCCCATAATTCACGCTAATTCTGGAGTACGTTGCTCCAGCGTTCAATCTATATCTGGTCAACACAAAACAAAATTAGATAAAGTTCATTGATATGCCATAAGACAAGTTCAAGAAATTTTGGTAATGAGTTACGACCTCGATGGAAGATTAAAAGAGTTAGAGAAGACCTGACTACAACATATAAAATTAGAAATTTTAGATTAGATTAGGAGATTTGGTAGGGTAGATACACACACTATTTAGCATAAGTGGCTCCCAACTTAGGAGACACCGGTGGAAACTGAGTACCCAGATGAGCCACAGACACATTAGTAAGACTTCTTCCGCGTCAGAGTAAAGAACAAAGGGAATGCACTAAGTAGTGATGTGGTGGAGGCAGACTCCATACACAATTTCAAATGTCGATGTGATAGAGCTCAATAAGCTCAGGAACCTGTACACCAGTTGAGAGGTGGGACCAAAGAGCCGAAGCTTAACTCTTGCATGCACAATTAGGTGTGTACACACACATTCACACATACGCGTGCACGCGCGCGCACACTCACACACACACACACACGCGCAGGCACACATACGACCAAGAGGAGAATTGGAAAGAGGAGAGGATTTATCAGTAGAAAGCGTAAAGCCATTACAACTATACAGCACTTGGAAGGGGTCAGGATAAGGATATGGGCTGGAACGGGAGGGAAGGATGGGAAGGGAACTATCAGGAGAGAGCCACCAAGCCATTACGACCATATAGCAATTAGAAGGGGTCAGGATAAGGATTTGGGATAGGACGGGGGGCAAGGAATGGTGCCCAACCACTTGAACGATCGGGAATTGAACACCGGCCTGCATGAAGCATGACCGTCACAATACCATCCACTTGGGCTGAGAATATACCCAACTTGAATGATTATTCTCCCAATCTGAGAATGGAAAAATACAAACACAGTGTCACAACTATTATCCAGAGTATGGCTAGATTATTCCTTAGACCGGGAGCAAAGCTATTAGTAATGAGAGATTTCAGCTATGGGTAAATTAAATAGGAATTAATACATCCGAGAAGAGGAAGGAGACATGGAGAACAAAACTCACAAAAGTTGCAGAAAGAAACTTCCTAACATAACATATTAGGAAAGAAAGGCAAAGCAGAGCACCAAAATTAATCTGTCCGTGACTTAAAGTGAAATGGACAATCAAAACATTGAGCATGAAATGCCCATTATAGCCAGGTGACCAGAGTGTACTGTCCTTTGATCATGTACATGCTAGGAAGAGTGTGGCTAGTGCAAGAGGAGAGGCGAAGACTAACTTCCCATAATGGTGCCTACAGGAAGGTCCAATAATACCACCGGGAAGCAGAGAAGAAAAACACAGGGCATTATGGGCGTTATATCTAACAAATGTAAAAAAAACTGAAGGGGAAGATTTTACTTATAACTATGTTTAAGATTATCATGCTACTGTTTTAAATGCTGTCCTCCACATGGTAAGACACCATGCTGGCCTCCACGTGGTAAGACACCATGCTGGCCTCCACGTGGTAAGACACCATGCTGGCCTCCACATGGTAAGACACCATGCTGTCCTCCACATGGTAAGACACCATGCTGGCCTCCACGTGGTAAGACACCATGCTGGTCTCCACGTGGTAAGACACCATGCTGGCCTCCACATGGTAAGACACCATGCTGGCCTCCACGTGGTAAGACACCATGCTGGCCTCCACGTGGTAAGACACCATGCTGGCCTCCACGTGGTAAGACACCATGCTGGCCTCCACGTGGTAAGACACCATGCTGGCCTCCACATGGTAAGACACCATGCTGGCCTCCACGTGGTAAGACACCATGCTGGCCTCCACGTGGTAAGACACCATGCTGGCCTCCACATGGTAAGACACCATGCTGGCCTCCACATGGTAAGACACCATGCTGGTCTCCACGTGGTAAGACACCATGCTGGCCTCCACATGGTAAGACACCATGCTGGCCTCCACGTGGTAAGACACCATGCTGGCCTCCACGTGGTAAGACACCATGCTGGCCTCCACGTGGTAAGACACCATGCTGGCCTCCACATGGTAAGACACCATGCTGGCCTCCACGTGGTAAGACACCATGCTGGCCTCCACATGGTAAGACACCATGCTGTCCTCCACATGGTAAGACACCATGCTGGCCTCCACATGGTAAGACACCATGCTGGCCTCCACATGGTAAGACACCATGCTGGCCTCCACATGGTAAGACACCATGCTGGCCTCCACATGGTAAGACACCATGCTGGCCTCCACATGGTAAGACACCATGCTGGCCTCCAGATGGTAAGACACCATGCTGGCCTCCACATGGTAAGACACCATGCTGGCCTCCAGATGGTAAGACAACGACGAAGATAATGTGTTATATATAACAGAGAATGTTGCAACACGAACTTAGTTTTCAAATTCAAGAAACAGGACCAAAGTTTATATTTACATTTTCTTATACAATCAGCCTTTCTGATTGTATGCAAATGTTAAAATATATAAAATTCAGTTAGCAAATCAAATTATTCTAAATATAAAATGCAGATATATTCCTGTTTAAGTATTTATAAGGAATAATAACGGAAACTTTTCTACTTCCTTATTTTGGGATCCTAGATAGAAACCAAATTTCTAGGTTCCTTGACTCATAAAACGGTACCAAGTTCCGTTCTATCTTAGATAGAAACCTAGTTTATTGTTTCCTTTACTGTACGAGAACATGAAAATTATCCCAATTGCTATATTTGTTAAGATATGACGTCTGTATGCAGAACAAAATTAGAAATATCTTTACCATATACAGCTGTTCATTGGCGTATTGGCTGGCCAATGTTCCTCTCTGTGTGACGATTAATTGAATGTATCGTAGCCATAATAAATACAATACTACAGCAAGTATAGCACTCTCCATAGGTCACAATAAATGGTAAATATTTTGGAAAAATAACTCTGTATTCGTGTATATTTTTTTATCCGACATCAAGGTCAAACAGCCCCAAAACCTGTACGTCCGAGCTTTTACCTAAATTACTGTATAAACAAGTTACATATTTTTTTTTTAAATATTGCCAGCATATTTTATATATAATGTATTACCTATTTTCATGGAATATCTTTCATATGCCATTGAGTTAGTTGGGCAATTTTTATACCTTTTAAACAAAATGTTTTTGCTACGTACTTTTCAAATTTGTTTATGAAAATGCTTTTACTATCTAGTTTTCAATGCATGTTAACATGCTATGCAAATTTAATAAAACATTAATGTGTGAGAAGTATTATCATAAAATTACTGTTTAATTATTATGTGGAATTAAAGTGGGTTTTTAAAAAAAAGTTACAATCAATGTACGAAATCAACTCATTTAGATTTGAGTTTATCCCAAATTTCTATTTACGAAATGCCAAAAATTTATATTTTTTCCAGGGACTATTGCCCCTAGGGCCCTGTCTCTGGCAAGGCTTCTTTATTGATTAACCGATTAAACAATCATTCTGTCATCCAAGAGTGCAGTAAAGCCATATGTGACATGTTCATCACTTCATTGGCAAGTCTTTATCATGTTTATACCTTGCACACCTTCACACACCTGTCGACAAAAATAAAAGTCTGTTAGGAAGGGAACCATCAGGAGAAAACGCCAAGCTATTACGACTATATAGCACATGGAAGGGGTTAGGATTCAGGAAGCAGAGTGTTGAGCTGCTGTATAACTGCTGCCTGCAGTGGTGCAGCTGCTCTACTACTACCACCTGCAGTGGTGCAGCTGCTCTTCTACTACCACCTGCAGTGGTGCAGCTGCTCTACTACTACCACCTGCAGTGGTGCAGCTGCTCTACTACTACCACCTGCAGTGGTGTAGCTGCTCTACTACTACCACCTGCAGTGGTGCAGCTGCTCTACTACTACCACCTGCAGTGGTGCAGCTGCTTTACTACTACCACCTGCAGTGGTGCAGCTGCTCTACTACTACCACCTGCAGTGGTGCAGCTGCTCTACTACTACCACCTGCAGTGGTGCAGCTGCTCTACTACTACCACCTGCAGTGGTGCAGCTGCTCTACTACTACCACCTGCAGTGGTGCAGCTGCTCTACTACTACCACCTGCAGTGGTGCAGCTGCTCTACTACTACCACCTGCAGTGGTGCAGCTGCTCTACTACTACTACCTGCAGTGGTGCAGCTGCTCTACTACTACCACCTGCAGTGGTGCAGCTGCTCTACTACTACTACCACCTGCAGTGGTGCAGCTGCTCTACTACTACCACCTGCAGTGGTGCAGCTGCTCTACTACTACCACCTGCAGTGGTGCAGCTGCTCTACTACTACCACCTGCAGTGGTGCAGCTGCTCTACTACTACCACCTGCAGTGGTGCAGCTGCTCTACTACTACCACCTGCAGTGGTGCAGCTGCTCTACTACTACCACCTGCAGTGGTGCAGCTGCTCTACTACTACCACCTGCAGTGGTGCAGCTGCTCTACTACTACCACCTGCAGTGGTGCAGCTGCTCTACTACTACCACCTGCAGTTGTGCAGCTGCTCTACTACTACCACCTGCAGTGGTGCAGCTGCTCTTCTACTACCACCTGCAGTGGTGCAGCTGCTCTACTACTACCACCTGCAGTGGTGCAGCTGCTCTACTACTACCACCTGCAGTGGTGCAGCTGCTCTACTACTACCACCTGCAGTGGTGCAGCTGCTCTACTACTACCACCTGCAGTGGTGCAGCTGCTCTACTACTACCACCTGCAGTGGTGCAGCTGCTCTACTACTACCACCTGCAGTGGTGCAGCTGCTCTACTACTACCACCTGCAGTGGTGCAGCTGCTCTACTACCACCTGCAGTGGTGCAGCTGCTCTACTACTACCACCTGCAGTGGTGCAGCTGCTCTACTACTACCACCTGCAGTGGTGCAGCTGCTCTACTACTACCACCTGCAGTGGTGCAGCTGCTCTACTACTACCACCTGCAGTGGTGCAGTTGCTCTACTACTACCACCTGCAGTGGTGCAGCTGCTCTACTACTACCACCTGCAGTGGTGCAGCTGCTCTACTACTACCACCTGCAGTGGTGCAGCTGCTCTACTACTACCACCAGCAGTGGTGCAGCTGCTCTACTACTACCACCTGCAGTGGTGCAGCTGCTCTACTACTACCACCTGCAGTGGTGCAGCTGCTCTACTACTACCACCTGCAGTTGTGCAGCTGCTCTACTACTACCACCTGCAGTGGTGCAGCTGCTCTTCTACTACCACCTGCAGTGGTGCAGCTGCTCTACTACTACCACCTGCAGTGGTGCAGCTGCTTTACTACTACCACCTGCAGTGGTGCAGCTGCTCTACTACTACCACCTGCAGTGGTGCAGCTGCTCTACTACTACCACCTGCAGTGGTGCAGCTGCTCTACTACTACCACCTGCAGTGGTGCAGCTGCTCTACTACTACCACCTGCAGTGGTGCAGCTGCTCTACTACTACCACCTGCAGTGGTGCAGCTGCTCTACTACTACCACCTGCAGTGGTGCAGCTGCTCTACTACTACCACCTGCAGTGGTGCAGCTGCTCTACTACTACCACCTGCAGTGGTGCAGCTGCTCTACTACTACCACCTGCAGTGGTGCAGCTGCTCTACTACTACCACCTGCAGTGGTGCAGCTGCTCTACTACTACCACCTGCAGTGGTGCAGCTGCTCTACTACTACCACCTGCAGTGGTGCAGCTGCTCTACTACTACTACTTGGTGTTGTACCATCTCGTGCCAGGTATCAAGGGCCTCGGTACCAGTACAGAACATGGCCAGAGATCACGGTGTCACAGACCTCGTCCTATACGTAACCAAAACCAGACATGTTAGAAAAAGTTCAGTTTCCATCATCGTAGTAAAGTGTTGCCTCACGTTATCTGTTCTTATATGTAAAGTAATGAAAATATTATTTGATTGTTCGCAATTTAGTTATTTTTACGAGTATATCATTTCCAGCATTCCCCTGACCTAGGTCTCGAGGCTGACCTACACCTCGAGGCTGACCTAGGCCTCGAGGCTGACCTATACTTAGAGGCTGACCAAGGTTTCGAGGCTGACTTAGGCCTCGAGGCTGACCTACACCTCGAGGCTGACCTAGGCCTCGAAGCTGACCTACACTTCGAGGCTGACCTACACCTCAAGGCTGACCTAGGCCTCGAGGCTGACCTACACCTAGAGGCTGACCAAGGCCTTGGGGCTGACCTAGGCCTCGAGGCTAACCTAGGTCTCGAGGCTGACCTAGGCCTCGAGGCTAACCTAGGTCTCGAGGCTGACCTAGGTCTCGAGGCTGACCTAGGCCTCGAGGCTGACCTAGGCCTCGGGGTAACCTAGGCCTCGAGGCTGACCTAGCCCTCAAGGCTGACATAGGCTTCGAGGCTGACCTAGGCCTCGAGGCTAACCTAGGTCTCGGGGGTGACCTAGGCTCATCATGCAGACACCAACGCCTTAAAACAACCTATTTATTGCCTCTCTGACTGAGTTAGTCTGACCTAGGCCTCTCGGCTGGACCAGAACTTTCTGCAGATCTAAGCCTATTTTTTTCTTTTCTTTTCTTCTACCACAGACGTGGCCACACATTTACAATGCTAACCAGCATATATACATTTTCTTCTGTCCTCCATGGGCAGGGTTAGAGAAGTGTTAAACATATAGTTCAAGGGTTTATTGAACAATCAACCACAGAAGGTGATTCGGTGCTTTTAAAATGCTAAGCTAACCTACATACGTAAATACATAGATACACAGATTTACGTATACCCTATATAAAGTGTTCGATGTGTCATTAATGTGCATTCACGAAGGTGAAATTTAATTCTGATCAGCTTACATATATACTTTATATACATACATATACATATATACACACACACACATATATACGTACATATACATATATACATACATGTATACATACATATATACACACACATGCATTCACATACATTTGTCTCTTTTACGCTGACGGGGTGAGATAGCTGATAGAGAAACTAGTGTGCAATTAAGCACTTAATCACTGAAGGTGATGAAGGTGCTTTTACAAGCTCAGGTTATATAGTTACATCATATACATACATTGTATAATTGATACATTACATGGTTAATCTCGGGTACAAGTCCAATATATCATCAAGTGTTCCAGTACTCATATAGTAATTACACAGTTCAGCGTACCTTAGCCCAGGGGGGCGAAAGTCAGTCAATATGGGACATTCTACAATATAATGTTCAAGAGAGTGCATGTTTTCTCTTTCACAAAGTTGACACATTGTGTACTCGACATTTGGGTTTTGAGAAAGCTGCCAGATACGTCTATATCCCAGGCGTATTCTGGCCACTATAACATCACATTGCCGGGTTCTTGTTCTGCTAGTCCCATATGTGAATGTCTCCTCACGATATCTATCATAATATTTAATGCTACAACTTTCCGGTCTTTGTGAATTTATTAGGTCTGTGAGATCTTCATTAGATATTTGTTTAAGTATTCTCTTTGTCACTGCTAATGAAACACCCATATCAATTTCTACCACTGGTTTTCTACAGGCTGTCTTTGCAAGCATATCAACAGTGTCATGCCTTGAGATGCCAACATGTGATGGTATCCATAGG
Organism: Procambarus clarkii; assembly: GCF_040958095.1. Taxonomy (NCBI): domain Eukaryota; kingdom Metazoa; phylum Arthropoda; class Malacostraca; order Decapoda; family Cambaridae; genus Procambarus; species Procambarus clarkii. The sequence continues at coordinate 27,165,626 of NC_091174.1, forward strand.
AATTTTATTTCAAATCTGTTTTCTTTAGCAGCTAAAACATTCATTCGAATATCACCGACTATTTTCTGGGTGTCACTACTATGTGCGTTCAATGCCAGGAGTGCACTCTGCGAGTCACAGTATATAAGTCCACTGCCTTTGTCTTTTAAAAATTCAGTGGCAAGGTATATGCCTGCAAGTTCGGTTTGAGTTGTACTTGCCCAATCATTGACGCGCTTCATTGCTGTATGTACGAGAGAAGATTGTTCAAATATGTTACATGCACATCCGGTACATCGTCCTCTTTCTTCAACAGAGCCGTCGGTATAGCACTGATAAACATCGTTACCCATACTCTGAGTACTTTCAGTGATGCTTTTCAGTGTTAACTGGTTTAATAATGTAGAGTGCACACTATATTTCTTGGGCGCATTTACAAAAATCAACTGATAGATCCCAGTTATCCCATGAAGTAATTGGTTGATTAATCATTAATTGAGTTGGGTACATATTAAATATTTTGATGGAGTTGGCTACCTTGTAGAACCAAAATACATAATCAGATTTCGTTCTTCTTCTATAGACCTCAGGTGAGTGCAGCATATTAGAAAGTTTAGCTTGAAACTTCATGTGTTGTCTAGATCTACTCAATGCATTCATGCCGAAAACTGTGCTAATAGACAAAATTCTCTCACTTATGGTAGGTAATTTTAACTCTGCTCTCATATTAACTATTCTCGTGGACATTGGAGCCCCAAGGATGAGACGCATAGCTTCATTTTGCAAGGTTTCAAGAGATTTCAGCTCTTTGTCAATATACAGTGTAAGATGTAGAGCATTGTCGTCAATCACAGAGCTTATAAATGATACATAAAACATTCTAGCAAGTCTCACGTTAAGTCCATGATTGACACCAACAAGGACCCGCAAGGGCTTTAATCTCTCCCACAGTTTTTCTTGAGAGAAGAAAGGTACCCAGGGTCGTTAATGGGGACACCAAGGTATCTGTTAGACTCGCAGTTCTCAAGTGCTCGCCCATCTATATGGTAATTGGGTGGTGGAATACCACATGGAATGAGGGCACGAGTTTTCTGTACAGAGATAAGGAGGCCACATTCCTCAGCTCTAGTAGCAAAAGCATCGAGCAGAACTTGCATTCTAGGCTCGGAGGCAGCCTGTAAACATATATCATCAGCATAACAAATGACAGTGTCTTCATTATTAGTTGGAAGATCTTTAATAAGTGTATGCATCAGAACGTTCAACAACAAGGGGCTGAGGACCCCTCCTTGTGGAGTTCCCAGTTCAAAGTGTTTGCTCTCTGTGCTTTTAACACTATTAAACAAAACATATGCTGTTCGATTAGACAAATAGCCCTTTATCCATTTCAGTAATTTTCCTTGTATTCCCAGCTCGGCAAGCTGTTCCAGTATGATTTCTCTGTTTGCTGTATCAAAAGCTGCTGGTAGGTCGATGAAGACTGTTTGAGGGGAAGCTTCAATGTGTGCGAAGTACTCAGCAAAACAGTGTTGTGTACTGAGCCCAGGCATAAATCCAAGCAGCTGGGGTGACAGGTGCCCCCTGTATACGATACATGAGTCGGTTAAGAACAATGCGTTCAAGCACTTTACAAACACACGATGTTAGAGGTATGGATCTATAATTATCTGAGTGTGGTTTGGGGATGGGAACAATGACACTCTTTGTCCAAGCATCAAGTAATACTCCTTCAGGTAAACTCATTCTGTACAACACTAATAGTGGATTACCTGGTACGTGTGAGACTAATCTCAGTAGACTGTAAGTAATACCGTCCTCTCCAGGAGCAGTTGATTTTCCCATCTTTAGTGCATGATTTAATTCCCATTCAGTTACATCATTAAGGTCCGACACGTCGATAGCTGTACAGGCAAGATTGATGGTTCGTTGTCTGTAGGGGCGTGTGTCATTAAGTTTGTGCTGTATGTTAATTGGGAGTGAGTCGTAGCTTGATGTTAGTGCCCATTGATCAAGGAGAATGTTTGCTTGTTCTAGTGGGCTGTGGTGCAGGGATTTGGTTGGGCTGCTTCTAGAGATTTTTCGTATCTTTTCCCAAACTTCAACAAGTGTTGTTTGCTCATTTATACTTTGTAGGAACTCTTCCCAATGTTTATTACGTATAACGTTGCTCATGTCTCTCACCTCTCTATTTGCAACTAGAAATGCATGCAAGTCACCTTGTGCTTTGGTTCGTTTGTACGCATCTCCAAGTTGTTTTACTCGTTCATGTTCTTTAACAAATACGGGGTCAAGGACCCACTTGGGTGGTGGTAGGTGTTGCCCACTTCTGCTAGGCTTACGACCTATTCCCCAACACACCCATGTGTCATAGTAGGTAGTAATCGTATCAACGAGATCTCTGGAGAAGGCTTGTACATTCGTTATTGTGTAATCTTGATACCATTTTGATATACAATTAATAAAGTGGTCATGCAAGCCATATTGAATATTAATTTTCCGTCTCTGATGTCTATTAGGTACATCACACTGTACCTCATAGGAAGCAGAAACTGCATAGTGATCACTAACTAAGTGATTTACCAACGAACATTCCATCCTATCTTGCACAAGGTTTCTACCCATTACATAATCAAGTCTGTCTCCCAATAAATGAGTTTGGGTATCCGTAGTATACACGGTTAATCTGTTGCCATAAACATATTTGATAAATTTGCATCCATTATCGTTGTTAGTAATGTCTCCCAGCGTAATATGTCTAGCATTAAAATCTCCCATGTATATTGTCCCATGATTGTCTAGATCTGGGAGCAATGTTACATTGAGTTTCTGGCTTCTGGCATGTACGTTGAGGAATGAGAAGTGGCCTGCTGTAGTTTGTACATGAAAGTGATGGTACTGTGTGTGTACATTGTGTGACGTGCTCACAAGAATGTGCGGTAAATCACTTCTGACGTATGTTAATAGGCCTGTGGCGTTACTGTTATTATAGGATGCATACCCTCTGATCTTTGGTGGGGTTTTGTTTATCATGTTGGACGTGTAGGGCTCCTGTAAAGCAATTATATCTATGTTGTTACTAGTAACATATGCAATTAGGTCATTCAATCTTTTGTTGATGCTACGAATGTTCCAACTGAGAAACCTAATGATTCTTGTGTCAACAGCAGCCATCCTTTTGGTGTTGTTCCTCCCTGGGACTGGTGGTCCCATTGTTGTCCTTGTCCCACTTCCACAATGTGTCAATAAGTGACTCTACGACGTAAAGAGCCGCACCAACCTGGCGTTTGGTGTCGTCAGGAACATCTGGTGATATCATCAGTTTCTTGATCACTGAGCAACTCGGGATGGTCCGCGAGTGAATGTTCTCTGTAAGTCGTATGGCATAATTACTGTCACTCAGAGTATTATCTTTTTCATTCTCGTACTTAGTTTGAGCTCGTTCGTTAAGGTCAATAATCATTTTAAAATATGCTGATGCAGATCGACTTCCTTTTCCAGTTAATGTTTCTGTGTCACTAACACTGCTGTCATCACTGAGTTGACTGACGACGTCATCTAAGCCTATTGGCTGACGTAGGCTTCTCGGCTGCCCTAGACCACTCGACCTTGTCCTATCGGCTGACCTAGGCATTTCAGCTGACTTTGACCTCTCAGCTGACCTTGACCTCTTGGTTGACCTTGACCTGTCAGCTGACCTTGACCTCTCAGCTGACCTTGACCTCTCGGCTGACCTTGACCTCTCAGCTGACCTTGATCTCTCAGCTGACCTTAACCTCATTACTGACATTGACCTCTCATTTCACCTTGACCTCTCGACTGACTTTGACCTCTCAGCTCACCTTGATCCCTCAGCTCACCTAGACCTCTCATCTCACCTTGACCTATCAGCTTGCTCTTGCTGAATACTGACAACATGTTATCAAACATACTGATTCGAGAACTGCCATTGAAACCTTGCAACAAGAACACATACATGATAACATCCATCTGATCACAAATGTCATATCATTAATGCACACATTCAAACGACAAGGCCGACGGGTATTTATCAACTGGGTGCCAAGTCATGTGGGAATAATAGGAAATGACATTGCAGACTAAGCTGCAAAACTTGCAACTAAGAGAAGAAATGTAGATATTTACATACCACAGAGTCTATCACAGATTAAGAAAGTAATAGGAAACAGAGCAATGCAAATGAGTACAGTGACCACAACACAGCAGTTGCAACATCGGGATCTGCTGGTTGGTACAAGAATTCAACCAACTACGAACCACTTATCTTAATGAAAGGGAGCAGTAGAACAACAGAAGTGCACTTACATTGCATCAAGCTTGGATACCCATGTGCATGGGAAATAGGATTACAGGTTCCAGAAGATGAGACAAAATGCCAGCACTGTTAAGAAATGCCCAACAGACCACTGGAACATTATCTAACACAGTGCACAGTTACAAACCCATTAAGATTTCAACTTAGATTCAACAGAGCAGAAGAAGTTGTTAAATACATGGGACAAAATCTTACTGAAGCGACCATACGAGTTATAAATACTCATACTCCGCCCAAGTAAAACAGAAACATTCAACACATAGTAGGCCAGCCAGAGGCTTAGGGCCCGCGCAGGAATATCCCTGCAAAAAAAACTCACCCAGACCTCTCAGCTGACCTTGACCTTTCGGCTGACCTTGAGCTCTCAGCTCACTTTGACCTCTCGGCTGACCTTGACCTCTCAGCTGAACTAGACCTATCAGCTGACAATGACCTCTCGGCTGACCTAGACCTCTCGGCTGACCTAGACCTCTCAGCTGAACTAGACCTATCAGCTGACAATGACCTCTCGGCTGACCTAGACCTCTCGGCTGACCTAGACCTCTCGGCTGACCTAGACCTCTCAGCTGACCTAGACCTCTCGGCTGACCTAGACCTCTCGGCTGACCTAGACCTGTGGGCTGACCTCTGGGAACGCCACTTCCTGTGTACAAACATAAACAGGCACCAGTCTTGGGTCTCAGTGTTCCACTTCCTTTGGTTTATTGTAAATCACCTTCTTCTTTCCGACTCACAGGAAGAAATGTCGCCTTCCAAAATGTCGACCGTTTCCATTTAAAGTTAGATTTAAAAGTTACATAAATATTCACCCCCAATGTATTCATCCCTTTGAAAAAGAGTCGGTCAAATGGCGTGAAAAGAATTCCACGGAAATGGCATCATACCTCCGATCAGAAAATGGCAGAATATAGATTTATGGCCGTTTTCAATGGAGTCTCAGATCCTCTGGCAGTACGCGAGAGCGGAAGAAATTCGAGTCGGTGGTGATGTATTGTCTATATTTGCATCAGACCCGCATACAAGCCCTCGACCCTCGCCCCTGGGACCCTCCCCTCTCCCTTCCCGGGTGAAACCTGCCTTATTGGACTTTAATCCTTCGGGATATACAGCCCGAGTATTTCAACACAGCACGGGATATTGCTCGGACGAAGGAGGGAGAAGGAAGAAGAGAGGAGGGAGGGATGGAGGGAGGGTGTCTGGGTGCGGAAGAACGCTTATACACTGCGTCGGGAGGACGATTAACTTGGCCAGAGACGGAACCAAGCGTGTTACCCCCCCACCACACCTTCGCGAGGTTCCCTGCCCTCAGTCGACCCCATTTAGTGAGGGGGTTCACCGGGTGGCTCTCGCGAGACCTTCGCCAGATGCTGAGCTGGAGCGTCACGGTGTTAGCGCCCCGCCACGCTAATGTTGTTAAAGCCATGAGGTGTGGTGATGCTGTAATGTGATGCAGAGAGGTGTGGTGATGCTGTAATGTGATGCAGAGAGATGTGGTGATGCTGTAATGTGATGCAGAGATGTGGTGATGCTGTAATGTGATGCAGAGATGTGGTGATGCTGTAATGTGATGCAGAGAGATGTGGTGATGCTGTAATGTGATGCAGAGAGATGTGGTGATGCTGTAATGTGATGCAGAGAGGTGTGGTGATGCTGTAATGTGATGCAGAGAGATGTGGTGGTGCTGTAATGTGATGCAGAGAGGTGTGGTGATGCTGTAATGTGATGCAGAGAGATGTGGTGATGCTGTAATGTGATGCAGAGAGATGTGGTGGTGCTGTAATGTGATGCAGAGAGATGTGGTGATGCTGTAATGTGATGCAGAGATGTGGTGATGCTGTAATGTGATGCAGAGAGATGTGGTGATGCTGTAATGTGATGCAGAGATGTGGTGATGCTGTAATGTGATGCAGAGATGTGGTGATGCTGTAATGTGATGCAGAGAGATGTGGTGATGCTGTAATGTGATGCAGAGATGTGGTGATGCTGTAATGTAATGCAGAGAGATGTGGTGGTGCCGTAATGTGATGCAGAGAGATGTGGTGGTGCTGTAATGTGATGCAGAGAGGTGTGGTGGTGCCGTAATGTGATGCAGAGAGATGTGGTGATGCTGTAATGTGATGCAGAGATGTGGTGATGCTGTAATGTGATGCAGAGAGATGTGGTGATGCTGTAATGTGATGCAGAGATGTGGTGATGCTGTAATGTGATGCAGAGAGATGTGGTGATGCTGTAATGTGATGCAGAGAGATGTGGTGATGCTGTAATGTGATGCAGAGATGTGGTGATGCTGTAATGTGATGCAGAGAGATGTGGTGATGCTGTAATGTGATGCAGAGATGTGGTGATGCTGTAATGTGATGCAGAGAGATGTGGTGGTGCCGTAATGTGATGCAGAGAGATGTGGTGGTGCTGTAATGTGATGCAGAGAGATGTGGTGATGCTGTAATGTGATGCAGAGAGATGTGGTGGTGCCGTAATGTGATGCAGAGAGATGTGGTGATGCTGTAATGTGATGCAGAGAGATGTGGTGATGCTGTAATGTGATGCAGAGAGATGTGGTGATGCTGTAATGTGATGCAGAGAGATGTGGTGATGTTGTAATGTGATGCAGAGAGATGTGGTGATGCTGTAATGTGATGCAGAGAGATGTGGTGATGCTGTAATGTGATGCAGAGAGATGTGGTGGTGCTGTAATGTGATGCAGAGATGTGGTGATGCTGTAATGTGATGCAGAGATGTGGTGATGCTGTAATGTGATGCAGAGATGTGGTGATGCTGTAATGTGATGCAGAGATGTGTGGTGATGCTGTAATGTGATGCAGAGAGATGTGGTGATGCTGTAATGTGATGCAGAGAGATGTGGTGATGCTGTAATGTGATGCAGAGACATGTGGTGATGCTGTAATGTTATGCAGAGACATGTGGTGATGCTGTAATGTGATGCAGAGAGATGTGGTGATGCTGTAATGTTATGCAGAGACATGTGGTGATGCTGTAATGTGATGCAGAGAGATGTGGTGATGCTGTAATGTTATGCAGAGACATGTGGTGATGCTGTAATGTGATGCAGAGACATGTGGTGATGCTGTAATGTGATGCAGAGAGATGTGGTGATGCTGTAATGTTATGCAGAGAGATGTGGTGGTGCCGTAATGTGATGCAGAGAGATGTGGTGATGCTGTAATGTGATGCAGAGAGATGTGGTGATGCTGTAATGTGATGCAGAGAGATGTGGTGATGCTGTAATGTGATGCAGAGAGATGTGGTGATGCTGTAATGTGATTCAGAGAGATGTGGTGGTGCTGTAATGTGATGCAGAGAGATGTGGTGGTGCCCTAATGTAAGAACATAAGAATAAATGTAACTGCAGAAAGCCTATTGACCAATGCGAGGCAGTTCCTATTTATAACCACCCAATCCCATTCATATACATGTCCAACCCACGTTTCAAACAATCAAGGGACCCCACCTCCACCACGTTATGCGGTAATTGGTTCTACAAATCAACAACCCTATATATACCAAACCAGTATTTACCCAGGTCTTTCCTGAATGTAAACTTTTGAAATTTATACACATAGTTTGATGTTCTGTCTTGTGTTGATACTTTTAATACCCTATTAATATCCCCCTTTGTTATGCCCATTCATCCATTTGTAAACCTCTATCATGTCACCCTAATTCTTCGCCTTTCTAGAGAATGCAATTTAAGCTTTGTGAATCTTTCTTCATGTGACAGGTTTCTAATTTGAGGGATTAACTTAGTCATCGTGAGGGTGTTGACTAGTCTAACAGTTACCAGGGATGTTGATATTAAACAAATAGTGAAACTCAAACCAAACAAATCCACAGAAACGAAGTGTTTGCCAGGGTGCTTAAAAAATGCAAAGAGGAGTTTTGCGATCCATTGTCTTCCTAATCAATCATCAGAGTCAGGCAGAGTGCCTGAGTCATGGAAGGTTGCTAATGTGGTACCAATTTTTAAGAAAGGAGATTGATCCCTTGCGTCAAACTATCGGTCAATTAACATAACGTCTATTGTGGGAAAGTTACTTGAATCGATAATTGCAAATACCATTAGTTTTCATCTTGAAAAACATATAGTAATAATTGATTCACAATATGGTTTTACAAATGGCTGTTCATGTTTAACAAATTTGCTGTCATTTTATTCCAGCATAGTTGAGGCAGTTGACAGTGGTAAAGTTTGTGATGCTGTCTACCTTGACTTTAGCAAAGCTTTTGATACAGGACCACATGAAAGACTGATTAAAAAGATAGACTCATGGTATCAAGGGGTGCAATATTAAGTTGGATTAGGGCATGGCTATACCAAAGGAAACAGAGAGTTAGTATAAATGGGGTTAAGTCGGACTGGGTAAATGTTGTAAGTGGAGTGCCACAAGACTCTGTCCTGGGACCTCTGTTATCTATATAAATAAAAATGGAAATGTTCGTTTGTTCAAAATCGCTAATCTCCGAAAGCTCTCCGCCGATTGCTTTGAAATTTTCACACAAGGTTCCATTCGCATCCGATTAGGTTTTTATATACATATTATATAGATGTCACGTCTGTGATGGGAATTTTTTTTTTTTAATTGTCTTTTTTTATGTGTTTTTCATGTCAGGAAAATCTTTGAAACCTCTTTACCGATTGCTTTGAAATTTTGAAACAACGCTGCATTCGAATAGGAGCATGTTTTTTTATATACTACTATGTGTGTATATCACGAAAATAAACACGTGATTAAGAATGTGACAATGTCAGACCACGGAGGAAAATGAAACAGGAATTTCCTTAAGTACTTTCGTATATTAAATACATCTTCAGAAGGAATTAAATACATCTTCATTCCTTCTGAAGATGTATTTAATATACGAAAGTACTTAAGGAAATTCCTGTTTCATTTTCCTCCGTGGTCTGACATTGTCATATACTACTATATACATACATACCTCACCTGTGACAGATTTTTTTTTTTAAACAGCGCTATCTGTTGGACGTAAGAACAACACACGCTGTAATCTCCAAAAGTTCTTCGCTGATTGCTTTGTAATTTTGACACAATGTTACATTCAAAGACGCACATATTTTTATTTACCTATAATATAGATGCAATACCTGTACAGATAAAAACATTTTTTTTAACAGTGCAATCTGTTGCACGTAATATCAACACATGCTATACTATACTTGTTACAATTCCATTTCAATGTTTCCGATTGTGCTGACAAATTGAATATTCATAGATTTATTTTTAAATTTAAATTTTATAACAAAAAATTATTTTTTTTTAATTATTTTGTGTAACATTGCATAGGAATTGAGCTGTGTTGTTTACCATACCGTTAATTTCGTAAGTATAAGTATAGATATAACACCTGTGACAGGTAAAATCCTTTTTTTTTAAGAAACAGCCCCATTTGTTGTACATAGGAGCAACACATGTTATACTAGATTATGCTATGATTGCATGTCTGATTGTTTCTCAGTGCATTGACAAATTAAATTTTTATAGATTTCGATTTATTTTAATTTTGATTTAATTATTTTGTGTGAAGTTGCATTGAAACTGAGATGTGATGTTTACCATACCGTTCATTTAGTGAGTATAAGTATAGATGTCACACCGGTGACTCGTAAAACATGCTTTAAAAAAAAAAAAATGCCATCTGTTGCACGTTAGAGCAACACACCCTATACTAAATATGTTACGATTCCATTTCAATGTTTCCGGTTCCATTAATAAATTGAAGTTTCATTGATTTAGATTTATTTTCATTTCGATTAAATTATTTTGTGTGACATTGGATTGGAATTGAGCTGTGCTGTTTACCATACTGTTCATTTCGTGAGTGCAGTTTATTTTTTTTCATTGTTTTTCATTTCGTTTTTTAGCTGTTTTTCTTGTATGTCAGTGATGGGAACCTTAGATCATTTGATGTTCCCAATTTTATTTTGGGAACATCAGATCATTTGGGAATGCATTGTTCGAGGGAGTGGATAATGGTGGGAAGGACAAGGGGACGGGTGTAGGGGAATGGTTAGGACGACGAGGGGAAAGGGGAGGAGGTAATCGTGGTGAGGAGGAGGAGACGGGGGAGTTGGGGATGAGGGGACAGGTTAATGGAGAATGGTGGGGGGACAGGAGTGGAGGATGGTGGGGAGGACAAAGGGACGGGCGGAATGGTGGGGAGGAGGAGGGGATAGGGGAGTGGACAATGGTTGGGAGGACCAGGGGACAGGGGAGTGAGGAATGGTTGGGAGAACGAGGGGACGAAGAAGGGGGCAATGGTGGGAGAACTGGGGGATAGGGGAAGGTTGCTGAGGCTCCCCAACGCACATGCGCTGCTGAGCCACAGCAACGCGTGGCCGGGTACAGCTTGTTCACAATATATATAATTGATTTGGATTCAGGTTTGAGAAGCAATAATTGCAAATTTGCCAATGATACAAAAATCAGGAGGGACAGACAAAACACGGAAAAAGACTCATTATTACTTCAAGACGATCTAAATAGTATTTTGCAAGGGTCAAAAGATTGGCAGATGCAGTTTAATGCTGACAAATATAAGGTTTCGAGGATAGGTAAGGATGATAGAGTTACTAGATACGAGCTTGATAGTGTTGAGATTGCAAAGTCGGATTGAGCAAGGCATCTGGGAGTTATGATTAGTAATAATTTAAAACCAAAAAAATAAATGCATGAATGTTCGTAATATGGCAAATAGGACACTAGAATTTATTAATCTAAGCATTAATAACAAGACACCTGATGTTGTTCTTCAGCTATATCTTGCTCTGGTTAGGCCCCATTTAGATTATGCAGCTCAGTTTTGGGTGCCGTACTATAGAATGGACATAAATACGCTTGAACGCGTCCAGCGTGGGATGACAAATTTAATTCTCCAAATTAGAAACATGTCATACGAAGAAAGATTAACAAAGCTTAAATTGCATTCACTGGATAGGCGAAGCGTTGGGAGTGACATGACAGAGGTTTACAAGTGAATGAATGGACACATATTAAAGGAGATATTAATAGGATATTAAAAGTATCAACACCAGACAGAACACGAAACAATGGGTATAAATTGGAAAAGTTTAGATTTAGGAAAGACCTGGGTAAATACTGGCTCGGTAACAGGGTTGTTGATTTTTAGAACCATTTACCACGTGGCGTGGTGGAGGTAGGGCCCCTTGATTGTCTCAAACGTGGGTTGGACATGTGTATGAGTGGGATTGGGTGGTTAAGAGCTGCCTCGTATAGGCCAATAGGTCCTCTGAAGTTACCTTTACTCATATGTTCTTATTTGTTTAGTAACATCTTCCTTGGTAATTGCTAAACTAGTCAACCTGTCCTCTTCCCCACCCACACAGACCTGTTTGGCTGAAGGCATAATGTTAACTTCCTCTTTAGTAAATATAGAGATAAATTATTTATTAAAATTACCACTCATCCCTTCGTCGTTGTCAGTTATTCGCCGTCTCAGTTTTTATTGAACCTATCCTTTTTCCTAATTTTTGTTCGATATAACTGAGAAAACCCTTTAGGATTAGTCTTTGCTTGGCTTGCCATGCGACCTTCATAGTTTCTTTTTACCCTCTTTATCTTTTTTTAACATTTCTAACCAGTTGGAGGAATTCCTGTTCTAAACTGACTTCCCGTGACGGAGAGAAGTGTGGTGGTGCTGTAATGTGACTCAGAGAGATGTGGTGGTGCTGTAATGTGACTCAGAGAGATGTGGTGGTGCTGTATTGTGACTCAGAGAGATGTGGTGGATCTGTAATGTGACACAAATAATGTGTGGTGGTGCTGTAATGTTACGAAGATAATGCGAGGAGATGCTGTAATGTTACGAAGATAATATGCGGAGATGCTGTAATGTGACACAGATAATGCGAGGAGATGCTGTAATGTGGCGCAGATAATGTGTGATGGTGCTGTAATGTGGCGCAGATAATGTGTGATGGTGCTGTAATGTGGCGCAGATAATGTGTGATGGTGCTGTAATGTGGCGCAGATAATGTGTGATGGTGCTGTAATGTGACGCAGATAATGTGTGATGGTGCTGTAATGTGGCGCAGATAATGTGTGATGGTGCTGTAATGTGACGCAGATAATGTGTGATGGTGCTGTAATGTGACGCAGATAATGTGTGATGGTGCTGTAATGTGACGCAGATAATGTGTGATGGTGCTGTAATGTGACGCAGATAATGTGTGATGGTGCTGTAATGTGACGCAGATAATGTGTGATGGTGCTGTAATGTGACGCAGATAATGTGTGATGGTGCTGTAATGTGACGCAGATAATGTGTGATGGTGCTGTAATGTGACGCAGATAATGTGTGATGGTGCTGTAATGTGACGCAGAGAGGTGTGCTAATGCTTTAATGTGACGCTGGAAAGGAAGTTCAAGGCCTTATAGGAAGAGGATGCGTTGTGGTGTACAATGGTCGGGTTCAGATAATTGTATTTACAAAGGGGTAGAGAAGAGTGACGGTTATTTGGCGCTGAGGAGGCCTGTGACGGGTCTCCTGAGTTACAGATGCTGAGAAGGCCTGTGACGGGTCTCCTAAGTTACAGATGCTGAGATGGCCTGTGACGAGTCTCTTGAGTTACAGACGCTGAGGAGGCCTGTGACGGGTCTCTTGAGTTACAGATGCTGAGAAGGCCTGTGACGGGTCTCCTAAGTTACAGATGCTGAGATGGCCTGTGACGGGTCTCCTGAGTTATAGACGCTGAGGAGGCCTGTGACGGGTCTCCTGAGTTACAGATGCTGAGATGGCCTGTGACGAGTCTCCTGAGTTACAGACGCTGAGATGGCCTGTGACGGGTCTCCTGAGTTATAGACGCTGAGGAACCCTGTGACGGGTCTCCTGAGTTACAGACGCTGAGGAACCCTGTGACGGGTCTCCTGAGTTACAGATGCTGAGAAGGCCTGTGACGGGTCTCCTGAGTTACAGACGCTGAGATGGCCTGTGACGGGTCTCCTGAGTTACAGACGCTGAGGAACCCTGTGACGGGTCTCCTGAGTTACAGACGCTGAGGAACCCTGTGACGGGTCTCCTGAGTTACAGACGCTGAGATGGCCTGTGACGGGTCTCCTGAGTTATAGACGCTGAGGAACCCTGTGACGGGTCTCCTGAGTTACAGATGCTGAGGAACCCTGTGACGGGTCTCGTGATTTACAAACGCAAATACAGAGAAGGATGATAAGGTTTATATATGTTATTGGGAACGTTAGAAGTGTCTAAAACTGTACTCCCAAAAATTATCACCAGCTGGAAAAAGTTCCATTTAAGAGGGTTGTAAGGAAGTATTGGTTTGGAAATATGGATTTAACTAAGTGCAACTGGCTGCCGATTACTATTATCGAAACAAATACTTTAGTAGGTATCAACAATGAAAGGGGTGTATTTCTATTATGTACAAGGTATTACTATAGGCCAACGTGCCTGTTGAGATGCTGCCTAAGTCTCTGTAATGTGGCTGCTGAGAACATTTTGCTGTCAATGTTATCTTTTATGATGCTGATAATACTAGGATTTTTTTTTAAAGACTTGAGCGAAACTGATAAAGGACACTCACCCTCATAGGAGGAGGAGGAATGTGATGCGGGTACTGCTCAGCGCGGGTATGGAGGTGAATGAGGCAGGAAGGATGATCCCGATGCCTGTAGCAACAGCGAGTGGCCTCGGGAATAAGATTAAGGCTGATTAAGATGGATTGGCAAGAAACATCAGGTTAGGGGTGGTGTGTGGACAGCTAGGAGGTATGAGAGAGAGAGAGAGAGAGAGAGAGTGGGAGAGAGAGAGAGAGAGAGAGAGAGAGAGAGAGAGAGAGAGAGAGAGAGAGAGAGAGAGAGAGAGAGAGAGAGAGAGAGAGAGAGAGAGAGAGAGAGAGAGAGAGAGAGAGAGAGAGAGAGAGAGAGAGAGAGAGAGAGAGAGAGAGAGAGTGGGAGAGAGAGAGAGAGAGAGAGAGAGAGAGAGAGAGAGAGAGAGAGAGAGAGAGAGAGAGAGAGAGAGAGAGAGAGAGAGAGAGAGAGAGAGAGAGAGAGAGAGAGAGAGAGAGAGAAAGAGAGAGAGAGTTTTCAGGGGTAACCACAATTCATTAAGACTATATAGCACTAGGAAGGGGTCAGGAGAAGGATTTGGGATGATGGGAAAGGAATGGTGGCCAGAGAGAATAGTGACAGGTGAATGTTTTGCTTTATTAACTGATAATTTACCTCACATTGCTCATCTTTTTTGCCTGGCGAATCACGAGATACTGATCATAATTTCTGATTGATGATTCAACCGGTATTTACTCGTCACTTCTGACTAATGATTCTCCAGATATTACTCACCACTGCCGACTCAAAACTACAAAAAAGCATCAATACATCAATAGTAATATGATCCCGGAGATCATATTACTATGTATGTATTTTTTAATACATTCAAGACCATTACACTTTACATGTATAAAAGATTTGTTGTTTCAGCTTTAATATCAAAAGTGTAATGTTTACATACTGTATGTCATATTTTTCTGTCTATAAACACGGTCAAACATGGACAGGGAGACAAACAAGAAAGAAAATCCCCATGGATTCAGATTCCAATCAGGGCGATCCTCATTAATTAAGATGGACTCATTAGCAAGGAAACTCACGTGTCTTTTATGGATCATAAGAAAGGAAATTATGGAATAATTTAGAACATGGTACATATGTTAAGAAAACAATTTTTGTAAAATCTTTTTAGTTTTCTTAAGTACTACATGGAGTACCCGGCGGAGGCCGGGTCTCTTGGTCCCTTCCCTCCCCTCCCCTCTTTGTTCCCCCTCTCCCACCACTCTCCCATCTTTCCTTCTCTTTCTCCCGATCTTCCTTCTCTCGCTTATATCACAACAATTTTACCCCTTTTCTTAACCCTCTCTCTCTCTCTCTCTCTCTCTCTCTCTCTCGCTCTCTCTCTCTCTCTCTCTCTCTCTCTCTCTCTCTCTCTCTCTCTCTCTCTCTCTCTCTCTCTCTCTCTCTCTCTCTCTCTCTCTCTCTCGCTCTCTCTCTCTCTCTCTCTCTCTCTCTCTCTCTCTCTCTCTCTCTCTCTCTCTCTCTCTCTCTCTCTCTCTCTCTCTCTCTCTCTCTCTCTCTCTCTCTCTCTCTCGCTCTCTCTCTCTCTCTCTCTCTCTCTCTCTCTCTCTCTCTCTCTCTCTCTCTCTCTCTCTCTCTCTCTCTCTCTCTCTCTCTCCTCTCTCTCTCTCTCTCGCTCTCTCTCTCTCTCTCTCTCTCTCTCTCTCTCTCTCTCTCTCTCTCTCTCTCTCTCTCTCTCGCTCTCTCTCTCTCTCTCTCTCTCTCTCTCTCTCTCTCTCTCTCTCTCTCTCTCTCTCTCTCTCTCTCTCTCTCTCTCTCTCTCTCTCTCTCTCTCTCTCTCTCTCTCTCTGTTGTAATCCACAAGTTAGTAGGAATTATTAGCTAGAGGATCATTACTACAACACTTAACGAATGATGATTGAAAGTACATGTAAGTAGACAGACTATGGATCACATATCTAAGAAAGGTCAATGGATTAAGACCGAAGCTGTTTAGCCAAAATAATAATTCCTGGAAAGAGGAATTATTCGTCGTCAGGCTTCTAGGATCAAGGTTACCGCTCTAGGGATAACGTTAATCGGATTATACCTTCCTTGAGAGGAGTGGTGAAATGTTTGAGGCCATGGTTGGCTAGAGGCAGTCTGATTGTGGAAGTGGAACTAGCAAGTCCTCGGAGGTCTCCGTTTGTGGCAGCAGCGAAGTGTAGCAGACAGCTATGCGAGAGCCTGATGTGATCTTAATGACCAAGTTAAGTCTGCAGTATGTGAGTATTGAATGTAAGACTAACCGGGTGTGGAGCGTTGTAGTAATCATTCCGTATTAGGGACTTAGGCGGAAGTTACGAGTGTGGGTGGTGATCGCGGAGGTCAAGTGGTCTATAGGTATTGGAAGTGTATTGACCTAATAGAGTATGTTAATTAATATAGTATTATTTGTCAGAGTCTATTCTTTGTAATTAAATGACAAAACCCGACGGCCTTTAAATACCTTCGATATGTTCATTCATTGTGTTCCAGTACAAACCTAGTGGTACGCCTCAAGGGTCTGGTGTGTGTAGGAGTACACGGTGGTAGTAACGGTTGCTGAGGCAAGGTGTTATGTGTTGTGTATTCGCTGTGTTCGGAATGAACCGGGGTTCAGCGTCACAACATATTTGGTGGCAGCGCAAACAGGTTTTGGAACACTGTGCGAGATGAAGAAAGTGTGGTTCTGGTTTGGTTGGTGAGGGAATGTTAGGGAATTGGTAGACGACATATTTGGTGGCAGCGCAAACAGGTTTGGAACACTGTGCGAGATGAAGGAAGTGTGGTTCTGGTTTAGTTGGTGAGGGAATGTTCGGGAAATGGTAGACGTCGGGTTGTGGTGAGAATGGTGGTGACTAGACGGAGGAAAGAAGGGTCAGGTGAGACCAGGTCAGAGGAGTTAGTTAATTAAAGGGACTAGGCCATTGTGGGGCACATGTGGGGTTTATTTCTTTCTTTCCAGATTCCCGCAACGAGAGACGGCTAAGAGGCAAGTCTGGACCACTGAAGCATCGGGATCCAAAACAAGTGCAGTGTTCGTAGTGCAGATTATACAGTGTTCGTAGTGCGGAGTATACAGAGTGGCGAGGTAAACTAGCGCGGGTGAATGTGGGCCGGCGTGGGCCATGTGCGGGCCAGCGTGGGCCATGTGCGGGCCAAGCGAGCCGCACCTTGGAGCTTGTTTTATATCGTTGGTAAGGCGGAAATAGTGAGAAACCGTTGCTAAGGTGAAATTAATCGTGTAAACTATGTAATTTAAAGTTA
The DNA here is from genome assembly GCF_040958095.1 of Procambarus clarkii. Lineage (NCBI taxonomy): Eukaryota > Metazoa > Arthropoda > Malacostraca > Decapoda > Cambaridae > Procambarus > Procambarus clarkii. Next base: position 27,182,810 of record NC_091174.1, read on the forward strand.
ATTAAATTTCATGTAACGTGTAAATCGAATATTTTAAGGATAATGAAATATTACCTAAAGTACTGTGCGAGTTCCGGCGTTGTCAGGTGTAGATACAGAAAATAGGCGCAGTGAATTATGGACGCCTTGGCATAGCGAGCGATGCGTAATTTGACGTCTGGGGTTCGCCGTCTACTGTACCCTGGAGAGGGCCATGGAGATTTTTTTGTGGGTGCAGGTAGCATTATGGAGAGTGTTACCGTGGGACACGGGGAGCGTGTCCCGTTGGTGGGGGTGTGTGGCGCCGGGTGTAGTGCATGGTTGTGTATTGGCGTTTGTACGCCGGGGTGTGTAGTGTAATGCATGTGGTGTGTAGTGTAATGCATGTGTAGTGGCTTATTAGACGCCAGCGTAATGCATAGTATTTACTGTAGTGAAATGTGCATGTTTTCACTGTGGATATCATGGATGTAGTATAGTGCATGACATTGTTGGCATTGTAGCGCCAAGGTGTAGCATGTGTAGCATAACCGGTTGTTGTAACACCGGGTGTATTGTAGACATTAGCGTTGAAGTATGTTAACGCAGGTGGTAGTGTGTGGCGGGTGGCCACTACACAAGAAATTATGCCTGACGAGTGTTGGTCAGGTAATTAACGGATTACGAGAGAAAAGGGAGTGTGTGTGGCGTCTGGTTACTTATTGGTGGTGTTATTGGTGGTGACGTCTCGTGGTGTTTTGATGCGCTCTGGCGCAAGGCTTATGCCTGTGGTGGTAATGGTGGTGGGGGACGCCGTGTGTGTTGTGTTGAGGGTGTTGGGGACGCCGGGTGTTGTGTTGAGGGCGTTGGGGACGCCGTGTGTTGTGTTGAGGGCGTTGGGGACGCCGTGTGTTGTGTTGAGGGCGTTGGGGACGCCGTGTGTTGTGTTGAGGGCGTTGGGGACGCCGTGTGTTGTGTTGAGGGCGTTGGGGACGCCGTGTGTTGTGTTGAGGGCGTTGGGGACGCCGTGTGTTGTGTTGAGGGCGTTGGGGACGCCGGGTGTTGTGTTGAGGGCGTTGGGGACGCCGTGTGTTGTGTTGAGGGCGTTGGGGACGCCATTGGGTGTTGTAGTGTAGTGGCGTTTGGATGCCTGGTATGGAGTGTGGTGTTGTGGAGTATATGGTGGCGCAGGGGCGCCAGGTAGTGGTCGGTAAGGTGAGTATTGGCGTAGCAAGGTCGGTGCGTTAGGACGCAGGAAGTGGTTGTAGGGGTGTGTGGCGTTATATTGTGGTCATCAGTGGTTGGGATGACCAGTGGTAATGGTGTGTCGGAGTGGGTAAGTCTTATGGATAAGATGAAATGTGGATAATTGCAGGAGTTGGTGGCTGCAGTAGGCGAGTCAAGTCGATATCTCTAGCAAGACTCATAAAAGACTAATAAAAATTCATTATTTTCATTAAAATTTTAATTAATTAAGTCGGAGTGGGTAAGTCTTATGGATAAGATTATAAGGTAGAATTTCAAATTTCAGGTGTTGGTGGTTGCAGTGGACGAGCCAAGTAGATATACTAATCTCTCATTAATTAAGTTGTTACAGGAATCTCGCTAGAGGCGAGCCAGTGGCAGTATGATGCTTTAGTGACATTAGTTGTGAAATGATTTTAATGAGGTATTTATTGTGATAATGTATGTGTATGTATATACTGTATATTACCTCATCGGCACCATTACTGAGTGTTAGGTGTGAGAAGGTCCCCCGGGATCATGTCACAGAGCTTCAGGTAGAGTAGAAGGGAAGCTATGAGGCTACACTCAGTTATTCTAGAAAAAAAAGGGGGGTGGAAGTGAAGCCAACGTGACGTTATAGGCGAAATTCGCCCCCTGACATCAAAGCAGGGATAAGGGCCAGCTGCAATGGTTTTGCAGCTGCACTCAGGCTATATACGGGGAGAGAGTAAGGAGCCGAGGGGGTTATGTAATAATGGGATCGAGCCAGGGGGCTCCGAGGGAATATTTTGCAGGTACAGCGGTCGGGAAGGTGTGAATACAGGTGGACACACTCTGGGCGGATGGGCCTAGACCAGAGAGCTGTGAGGGATCTACAGCGTTCTGGGATTGGTGCCCTGGAACGAGACGTCAGCACAGACCCAAGGGAACATGACACTGGGGTAGGAATCTCCGTTGCTCTGGAGGCCAGGATCACGTTAGCTCAGAGCAACGATGGGACATTGACAACATTCACCAGGCTGGACAGCCTGGGTTTTGTCTGGGTCATGGAGGATCTATGACCTAGCAACCATGGGACACGAAGACAAGAGAAGTGATGCTGCCAATTGTGGAGGAGGCCAGTGAAACATTGTGTGATCATTGTAAGCCCTTATGTTAACAGTACAGGGCAAGATGTTAAATTATTAACTTGTTACTAAGGATGAAGAACCTTAGATATATATGTGTTGTGTATACATTAATGACTAGTGTCATTTCTGTTTAAGTGCCAGCATTCTGGTCCATGTAATTTTATGGTTATGTTTGTATGTAATTATATGTCAGCAGTTTAGGTATATGTGCATTGTTGGAGATGGGAAAAATTATTTCAGACTATTTTACCTGTGCTATGATGTGAATATAATGTATATGTTGGAGAAGTGTTGTGAGTCATGTCGGGGAAAATTTTAATTTATTTCATTGTGTGTATGATGAACTTATTGGATGATTTTTTAGTTGTACACATATGGTGGGTGCATCCTTCAGGTCCTTGCACTAATGGAACCATTGCAATGATGCATATGGGGACATATGCGTGTTTAAGGAGGGGAGTGGTGTTGTAATCCACAAGTTAGTAGGAATTATTAGCTAGAGGATCATTACTACAACACTTAACGAATGATGATTGAAAGTACATGTAAGTAGACAGACTATGGATCACATATCTACGAAAGGTCAATGGATTAAGACCGAAGCTGTTTAGCCAAAATAATAATTCCTGGAAAGAGGAATTATTCGTCGTCAGGCTTCTAGGATCAAGGTTACCGCTCTAGGGATAACGTTAATCGGATTATACCTTCCTTGAGAGGAGTGGTGAAATGTTTGAGGCCATGGTTGGCTAGAGGCAGTCTGATTGTGGAAGTGGAACTAGCAAGTCCTCGGAGGTCTCCGTTTGTGGCAGCAGCGAAGTGTAGCAGACAGCTATGCGAGAGCCTGATGTGATCTTAATGACCAAGTTAAGTCTGCAGTATGTGAGTATTGAATGTAAGACTAACCGGGTGTGGAGCGTTGTAGTAATCATTCCGTATTAGGGACTTAGGCGGAAGTTACGAGTGTGGGTGGTGATCGCGGAGGTCAAGTGGTCTATAGGTATTGGAAGTGTATTGACCTAATAGAGTATGTTAATTAATATAGTATTATTTGTCAGAGTCTATTCTTTGTAATTAAATGACAAAACCCGACGGCCTTTAAATACCTTCGATATGTTCATTCATTGTGTTCCAGTACAAACCTAGTGGTACGCCTCAAGGGTCTGGTGTGTGTAGGAGTACACGGTGGTAGTAACGGTTGCTGAGGCAAGGTGTTATGTGTTGTGTATTCGCTGTGTTCGGAATGAACCGGGGTTCAGCGTCACGACATATTGCGTCACGACACTCTCTCTCTCTCTCTCTCTCTCTCTCTCTCTCTCTCTCTCTCTCTCTCTCTCTCTCTCTCTCTCTCTCTCTCTCTCTCTCTCTCTCTCTCTCTCTCTCTCTCTCTCTCCGTCTCATCCCCGAATTATCTCTCTCCCGTCATCATTCTCTCTCCCATCATCTTTCTTTCTCTCTCTCTCTCTCTCTCTCACTCTCTCTCTCTCTCACTCTCTCTCTTGCCTCTTTTTCTCTCTCCCTCTTTCCTCCCATCTCCCTTCTTCACTCAGAAAATAAAATGTTACATATTGACGAAAAACTCATAAAAAACTGCAGGAAACAAACCCCTAATATTAGACAACGCAAAAGTAGCAGAGGGGTAACAATGGATGCCGTATTTCTTAAAGGCTGTCACTGAGGCTGACCCTCGACTGGCCTATGACATGCCTAAACCGCCCAATGTGTCATCCTGGAAAGTTCAGTGAGACTTGCCCAAAGAGTCTGGCCTCCAGCCTTGGACATACATACACACACTCTTTTTTACAGGTAAACATGAAGACATTTATATATATATATATTATGCACTTGTGTGTGATTGGTTGGTGGGATTTCTTAAACATAATATTATTGGACTAATATGAAAGTATTTATCAATAAAGTCGAAATGGGATAAATATAGGTTCATATTTACATATCTAGGTATTAAAATAACCATGTTACAACAGGCTATGTGGTGCAGAAAGAGGTTCATATTTACATATCTAAGTATTAAAATAACCATGTTACAACAGGCTATGTGGAGCAGAAAGAGGTTCATATTTACATATCTAGGTATTAAAATAACCATGTTACAACAGGCTATGTGGAGCAGAAAGAGGTTCATATTTACATATCTAAGTATTAAAATAACCATGTTACAACAGGCTATGTGGAGCAGAAAGACTTGGTTCTGACAAAGTCAAGGAAAATAAGCTCGGACAAAAACCGCCACCTGCATAGTATTGGGGTAATATTGGTGTTGATAAACAAGCGGGGTTACCAGAGCTTATGTGGTCGTGAGGATTGAGCTTGGTCTCGGGGCTAATGTGCGGTGTGGCAGGACTTGCGATGCTAGTTGGGAAACATCAAACCTTCCTCACAGCCACCTGAGGGACTAGTGCGAATCAACATGATCCAGTTGAGGCCGGATGAGTACTCAACATGATCGTGTTGAGGCCGGATGAGTACTCAACATGATCGTGTTGAGAACGTTCGAGTACTAACCAAACATGATCCAGAAGTGATCATCTTGATCATTAATGAGCATTAATCAACATCCTGATTACTAATGAACCTGATCAATATTACAAGTGGTAGAGTCATCTTAGAAGTGACAGGGACATCTTAGAAGTGGTAAATTCATCTTAGATGAGGTAGATTCATTCTAGATGTGGTAGGGTTATCTTAGAAGTCATAGGGTGATCTTAGCAGTGATAGGGTAATCTTAGAAGTAGTAGATTCATCCTAGAAGTTGTAGGGTCATCTTAGAAGTGTTCGGGTCATCTTAAGAGTGCTTGATTCATCTGAGAAGTGGTATATTTATCTTAGAAGTGTTGAATTCACCTCAGAAAAGATAGATTCATCTTAGAAGTGGCCGGGTCATCTTAGAAGTGAAAGATGACCCGGAATCTTATAAATGTAGATTCATTTTAAAAGTGTTTGAGTCCTCTTAGAAGTGGAAGGGTCATCTTAGAAGTAGTAGGGTTATCTTAGAAGTGGTAGGGTTATCTTAGCAGTGGTACGGTTATCTTAGCAGTGGTAGGGTTATCTTAGAAGTGGTAGGGTTATCTTAAAAGTGGTAGGGTTATCTTAGCAGTGGTAGGGTTATCTTAGAAGTGGTAGGGTTATCTTAGAAGTGGTAGGGTTATCTTAGCAGTGGTAGGGTTATCTTCGAAGTGGTAGGGTTATCTTAGAAGTGGTAGGGTTGTCTTAGAAGTGGAAGGGTTATCTTAGAAGTGGTAGGGTTATCTTAAAAGTGGTAGGGTTATCTTAGAAGTGGTAGGGTTGTCTTAGAAGTGGTAGGGTTATCTTAGAAGTGGTAGGGTTATCTTAAAAGTGGTAGGGTTATCTTAGATGTGGTATAGTTATCTTTGAGGTGGTAGGGTTATCTTAGAAGTGGTATGGTTTTCTCAGAAGTTGTAGGGTTATCTTAGAAGTAGTAGGGTTATCTTAGAAGTAGCAGGGTTATCTTAGAAGTGGTAGGGTTATCTTAGAAGTGGTAGGGTTATCTTAGATGTGATATAGTTATCTTTGAGGTGGTAGGGTTATCTTAGAAGTGGTATGGTTTTCTCAGAAGTTATAGGGTTATCTTAGAAGTAGTAGGGTTATCTTAGAAGTAGCAGGGTTATCTTAGAAGTGGTAGGGTTATCTTAGAAGTGGTAGGGTTATCTTAGAAGTGGTAGGGTTATCTTAGATGTGATATAGTTATCTTTGAGGTGGTAGGGTTATCTTAGAAGTGGTATGGTTTTCTTAGAAGTTGTAGGGTTATCTTAGAAGTAGTAGGGTTATCTTAGAAGTAGCAGGGTTATCTTAGAAGTGGTAGGGTTATCTTAGAAGTGGTAGGGTTATCTTAGAAGTGGTAGGGTTATCTTAGACGTAGTAGGGTTATCTTAGATGTAGCAAGTTTATCTTAGAAGTGGTAGGGTCATTTTAGAAGTGGTAGGGTTATCTTAAAAGTTGTAGGGTTATCTTAGAAGTTGTAGGGTTATCTTAGAAGTAGTAGGGTTATCTTAGAAGTAGTACAGTTATCTTAGAAGTAGTAGGGTTATCTTAGAAGTAGTAGGGTTATTTTAGAAGTGGTAGGGTTATCTTAGAAGTAGTAGGGTTATCGTAGAAGTACTATGGTTATCTTAGAAGTGCTAGGGCTATCTTAGAAGTGGTAGGGTTATCTTAGACGTAATAGGGTTATCATAGAAGTAGCAGGGTTTTCTTAGAAGTGGTAGGGTCATTTTAGAAGTGGTAGGGTTATCTTAAAAGTGGTAGGGTTGTCTTAGAAGAGGTATGGTTTTCTTAGAAGTAGAAGGGTTATCTTAGAAGTGGTAGGGACATCTTAGAAGTGGTATGCTTATCTTAGAAGTGGTTGCGTCATCTTAGAAGTTATAGGGTCATCTTAAAAGTGGTAGGGTCATTTTAGAAGTGTTAAGGTTATCTTAGAAGTGGTAGGGTCATTTTATAAGTGGTAAGGTTATCTTAGAAGTGGTAAGGTTTTCTTAGAAGTGGTAGGGTCATTTTAGACGTGGTAGGGTTATATTAGAAGTGGTTGGGTTATGTTAGAAGTGGTAGGGTTGTCTTAGAAGTGATAGGGTTATCTTAGAAGTGGTATGGTTTTCTTAGATGTGGTAAGGTCATTTTATAAGTGGTAGGGTTATTTTAAAAGTGGTAGGGTTATCTTAGAAGTGGTAGGGTTATCTTAGCAGTGGTAGGGTTATCTTAGAAGTGGTAGGGTTATCTTAGAAGTGGTAGGGTTATCTTAGCAGTGGTAGGGTTATCTTAGAAGTGGTAGGGTTATCTTAGAAGTGGTAGGGTTATCTTAGCAGTGGTAGGGTTATCTTCGAAGTGGTAGGGTTATCTTAGAAGTGGTAGGGTTGTCTTAGAAGTGGAAGGGTTATCTTAGAAGTGGTAGGGTTATCTTAAAAGTGGTAGGGTTATCTTAGAAGTGGTAGGGTTGTTTTAGAAGTGGTAGGGTTATCTTAGAAGTGGTAGGGTTATCTTAAAAGTGGTAGGGTTATCTTAGATGTGGTATAGTTATCTTTGAGGTGGTAGGGTTATCTTAGAAGTGGTATGGTTTTCTCAGAAGTTGTAGGGTTATCTTAGAAGTAGTAGGGTTATCTTAGAAGTAGCAGGGTTATCTTAGAAGTGGTAGGGTTATCTTAGAAGTGGTAGGGTTATCTTAGATGTGATATAGTTATCTTTGAGGTGGTAGGGTTATCTTAGAAGTGGTATGGTTTTCTCAGAAGTTGTAGGGTTATCTTAGAAGTAGTAGGGTTATCTTAGAAGTAGCAGGGTTATCTTAGAAGTGGTAGGGTTATCTTAGAAGTGGTAGGGTTATCTTAGAAGTGGTAGGGTTATCTTAGATGTGATATAGTTATCTTTGAGGTGGTAGGGTTATCTTAGAAGTGGTATGGTTTTCTTAGAAGTTGTAGGGTTATCTTAGAAGTAGTAGGGTTATCTTAGAAGTTGCAAGGTTATCTTAGAAGTGGTAGGGTTATCTTAGAAGTGGTAGGGTTATCTTAGAAGTGGTAGGGTTATCTTAGACGTAGTAGGGTTATCTTAGATGTAGCAAGTTTATCTTAGAAGTGGTAGGGTCATTTTAGAAGTGGTAGGGTTATCTTAAAAGTTGTAGGGTTATCTTAGAAGTTGTAGGGTTATCTTAGAAGTAGTAGGGTTATCTTAGAAGTAGTACAGTTATCTTAGAAGTAGTAGGGTTATCTTAGAAGTAGTAGGGTTATTTTAGAAGTGGTAGGGTTATCTTAGAAGTAGTAGGGTTATCGTAGAAGTACTATGGTTATCTTAGAAGTGCTAGGGCTATCTTAGAAGTGGTAGGGTTATCTTAGACGTAATAGGGTTATCATAGAAGTAGCAGGGTTTTCTTAGAAGTGGTAGGGTCATTTTAGAAGTGGTAGGGTTATCTTAAAAGTGGTAGGGTTGTCTTAGAAGAGGTATGGTTTTCTTAGAAGTAGAAGGGTTATCTTAGAAGTGGTAGGGACATCTTAGAAGTGGTATGCTTATCTTAGAAGTGGTTGCGTCATCTTAGAAGTTATAGGGTCATCTTAAAAGTGGTAGGGTCATTTTAGAAGTGATAAGGTTATCTTAGAAGTGGAAGGGTCATTTTATAAGTGGTAAGGTTATCTTAGAAGTGGTAAGGTTTTCTTAGAAGTGGTAGGGTCATTTTAGACGTGGTAGGGTTATATTAGAAGTGGTTGGGTTATGTTAGAAGTGGTAGGGTTGTCTTAGAAGTGATAGGGTTATCTTAGAAGTGGTATGGTTTTCTTAGATGTGGTAAGGTCATTTTATAAGTGGTAGGGTTATTTTAAAAGTGGTATGGTTTTCTTAGATGTGGTAGGGTCATTTTAGAAGTTTAAGGGTTATCTTAGAAGTGGTATGGTTTTTCTTAGAAGTGGTAGGGTCATTTTAAAAGTTTTAGGGTTATCTTAGAAGTGGTATGGTTTTCTTAGAAGTGGTAAGGCCATTTTAGAAGTGGTAGGGTCATCTTAGAAGTGGTAGGGTTGTCTTAGATGTGGTATAGTTTTCTTAGAAGTGGAATGGTTTTCTTAGAAGTGGTAGGGTCATCTTAGAAGTGGTAGGGTTATCTTAGATGTGGTATAGTTTTCTTAGAAGTGGAATGGTTTTCTTAGAAGTGGTAGGGTCATCTTAGAAGTGGTAGGGTTGTCTTAGATGTGGTATAGTTTTCTTAGAAGTGGAATGGTTTTCTTAGAAGTGGTAGGGTCATCTTAGAAGTGGTAGGGTTGTCTTAGATGTGGTATAGTTTTCTTAGAAGTGGAATGGTTTTCTTAGAAGTGGTAGGGTCATTTTAGAAGTGGTAGGGTTACCTTAGAAGTGGTAGGGTTATCTTAGAAGTGGCATGGTTTTCTTAGAAGTGGTAGGGTCATCCTAAAAGTGGTAGGGTCATTTTAGAAGTGGTAGAGTCATCTTAGAAGTGGTAGAACCATCTTAGAATTGGTAGGGTCATCTTAAAATAGGTCGGTTCATCGTGCAAGAAGTTGGGTTTGTCTTAGATGTGATTTTTGGCTGGTTCATCTATGAAGTGGTGGATTCATCTCAGAAGTAGTGTTAGAGGTGATGGGTTCATGTTAGAAGTGGGGGAGGTTGACCTTAGATGTGGGGGTAATTTCGAAGTGGTGGTACTCCTCAGAAGAGGAGGGTTCACCCTAAAATATGTGGTTTCATCTTTGAAGTAGCTGGTTCATCTTAAAAGAAGGGATTTCATCTTAGAAGGGGGGGGGGGGGGGTTCATCTTAGTAGCACAACTGGCGTAAGATAACGTATACACAACTTTATGATATCTAAATGACTGAGGTGACCTCTCCTCCGATAATTCATTCACTTGTATTGAATATATGGTCCTTTTTCACTTGCGTTTTACCATCTTTGTCATCTGTTACCATGTATTGATTACCTACTGTTTCACTTCAAACTCATTAAGTACCAATCCAACGGTCTTAAACTCTAGGTATTAGCTCGTAGGTTGGTCATAATGTTATCTTAGATCTAATGTGTCCCAAATGCTAAATCTTAAAGTTGTATTCCTTACTGTCTGTCGTGTTCTTGTTCCCTTCTGCTTCTCACAGCTTTCTTATGTGCTTCTGCCCCTCCTCCCCCCCCTCTCTCTCTCTCTCTCTCTCTCTCTCTCTCTCTCTCTCTCTCTCTCTCTCTCTCTCTCTCTCTCTCTCTCTCTCTCTCTCTCTCTCTCTCTCTCTCTCTCTCTCTCTCTCTCTCTCTCTCTCGCTCTCCCACTCTCTTTCTCTCTCTCTCCCACTCTCTCTCGCTCTCCCACTCTCTTTCTCTCTCTCTCCCACTCTCTCTCTCTCTCTCTCTCTCTCTCTCTCTCTCTCTCTCTCTCTCTCTCTCTCTCTCTCTCTCTCTCTCTCTCTCTCTCTCTCTCTTTATCGAGTAATGACTCTCTCTTTTTCTCTATCGAGTAATGACTCGATATGTTAGTTGTGGTGGTTGAGTTGTTACGTTTAAAATTAGTCTGAAAAAGGTTGGAATTTAACTGAGTGGTTAATCAAAAGAACGGGCGGCTCTGAGACCTCTCTCTCACTCCACCATACGTTCATTTTACTGTAAGATTTGTTCTCTCAAACACTTGAAGCAAAAGAAGAGTGATTGATACTAAATAGGTCATATATCCGACTCAGTTTATCTGCAGCATTCCATGTAATTTGTCCTGCAAATCTGGACGGTATTGGTCGCGGACTACATATATTGTTTTTGGATTAGTCGTTTGCGACGACTGTTTGGCTGAGGTAGACTTTGCAGTGGAACCACCTCAGCGCCTTCCCCGGTACAGAGGAAGGTTCACGGACAGGAATCTGGCGTTATAGCTTTTCATGGCCAATAGCATCTGTTACTGTTCGTGCTCCGTGTCGTCCGTATTTGGCTGGGTGGCGGTACACTGTGGGGCTCATGGTGTGTGTTGGTTACTGGTCGTCGCTGTTGTTTGTTTGTGTTTAGTGTGCTTTGTTTTCTATGGACGTTAGTTTTACACGATGTGGTATTATCCTGTACTTTGCGTATGTTGATGTTCCATGCGAGGTGGTCTGGCCAGTCTGTGGTACTCATCTAGTTGTACTTACCAAGTTGTGCTTGCTGTGGTTGAGTTTTGGCTCTTTGTTCCCGCCTCTCAACTGTCAATCAAGTGGTGTACAGGTTCCTGAGCCTAATGCGCTCTACCTTACGTAAATTTGAAATGTGTATGGAATCATCTTCCACCACATCACTGCCTAATGCATTTCATTTGTTAACTACTCTGACAATGAACAAATTCTTTCTAATACCTGTGTCTCATTTGGGTACTAAGTTTCCACCTGTGTCCCCAAGTTCGTGTTCTACCCGTGATAAATAGTTTGTCTTTCTCCACTATGTTAATTCTTCTGAGAATTTTGTAGAGGGGTTATCATGTCTCCCCTAACTCTTCTGTCTTCCTGGGATGCGAGGTTTAATTCCTGTAGCCTTTCCTAGTAACTCATATCTCTCAATTCTGTCTTGTGGGGTACCTCTGAATTCTCTCGAACATTGTCTTGTGTTTAACTAAGTATGGACTCCAGACTGGAGTTGCATACTCCGGGATTGGTCTGACATATTTGGTATACAAGGTTCTCAATGATTCCTTACGCACGTTTATAAAGATTGTTCTTATGTTGGTCAATCTAGCATGGGCCGCTGATGAAATCCGCTTGATGTGGTTTTCTGGGGACAGGTTCGGTATGATATCAACCCCCCAGATGTTTCTCTTCACCTGGCTCTTGAAGGATTTCATCTCCCAGATTGTAACTTGTGTTCGGGCAATTGTTCTCTTCGCCTAATATCATTACTTTACACTTACCTGAATTATACTTTAGTTACCATTTTCTAGACCATTTCTCCAGTTTGTCCAGGTCGTCCTGTGGTCTCTGTCTATCTTCATCTGTCTTGATTCTTCCTCATAATTTTTGTATCATCAGAAAACATTGAGATGAATGTGTCTATACCCTCTGGAAATTCCTTTACAGTTATAATAATTATGATGGGTCCAATTATAGAGCCCTGTGGGACTCCGCTGGTGACATCTTAGTGTTTCCTGTTGCTCGGATACTCCCTTATCCACTGGACCACCTTAACGTTTATTCCTGCCTGTTTCTTCAACTTTTGTAACAGCCTCTTATGGGGGGAACTGTGTCAAAGTCTTTCTGACAGTCTAAGAAAAGGAAGTCTGCTCACCCTTTTCTATCTTGCCTAATTTTGGTAGCCTGGTTCAAGGCGACACACTATTAAACCTGTGAGGCACGATTTATCATCCCTGAACCCATGCTGGTGGAGTGTTACAAAGCTCTTTTTCTCCAGATGTTCAACGATTTCTTATCCTCACCATGTTCTCCATAACCTTGCATGGTATGGTGTTGGGTATTTCTTGTGTTTATTGTGCTATGGGATTATGGAAATTAATTACATTTATTACATATGTGTTTGGAAACAGGAAGAAAGGAGCTGCTCCACATGGTCGTTCGTGTTTTGTTTGTAATGTTACTTCAATAATATTGTACTGTCGCTTGAAATGTGACATCCCTATGGTTGTGCCATGTTAACCTGTATCAGGAATAGAGGATTTTATAACTTGAATTGAACTTTACGTACTAGTGAACAGAGACGCTTACTACTTCCCTGATAAAATAAGATCAACCACTGCAACTACACTGTGGCTGTCGCCAATCAGTCAGTAATGGACACAGGAGTGCATATTGGAGGATCACCCTGAAATCCTCGTATATACACGGAGGGGTTCAACGTTACCTTTACTTGGAGAAACGGCTCCAATCTGGCCTATTGATCATGAATACACACCCTGTTAAGCCGCCGTGACTTCTCCCACACTCTCCTTGTTTTGGGCTGATTTCCTATTTTCCCTTCATTATATTATTGTCTTCTGTCAACCGATCTGCAACCGTTTCTCTCTCTTCCTAGAAAGCCTCACCAGGACAAGAGTAAAACCAGGACCTATATTCACGAAGCTCCATGTATTTCTTCGTTAGTAGGTTTGCTACGAAGGTTCCTAAGTGCCGGCTAAGAACGCGCCAAAGGGCGATTCAGAAAAGTAAACTTACGAAGATTTTTAAGTAGTTCACTTAGGTCTCGCAAGATGTCACTAGGCTTTTAGTTTGGCCAATCAAAGGGAAGGTAACATTTTTCATCTTACAGCTGTAGCCAATCACGACGCTTGGATATCGGAGCTTATCCATAACCACTTGCTATTTATTTACGTCGAATTTTCTTATAAAATTAGTATATTTCGAAGTAAAACTATGTTTTTTTTCACTTGTACAGTCAGCACCGACATTGTAGTATACAAATATGTTACATTTTTTGTTTATCTACGTAATTCTAAGAGATAGTGTATGGCTCTCCTTGTCGCTCCCAAGATTTGAGAAGCGATGGTGCTTATTTACGTATATATATTTACCTATATATCGGCCCTTGGGCCTATTGATCATGATCAATAGGCCCAAGGGCCGGCCTCGACGAGGACAAAATGCCGGGGGCTTGTTAAGTCCTGCCAATTGTCCTAATGATATTTTTTAGCTGGATTTTGACATTTACGGCTTCAGGGGGTAGGCGGTTCCATGGGTTTTAACCCTCTGGGTGAAAACACATCTGTTTTCAATCCTACTTGAGAGGACGTACTCTCCAACACTATATCTGTGATTCCCCTGTTATCAGTGACTTCATACCAAATGGTATGAGGTACTTTGAGTTTTGTAATTACTTCATACACTCAGGAATTATGCAAGATATTCTTGTGCTGTACCCAGATTTTGCCAGTGGGAGATAACAGATAAGCCTTACATATTTTGTTCTCTCCTGGTTCCATGTATTACTGGCCGTCCTTTGAGGTGGGGATGTTGGATGAGCTTGTAGCTGGTTTTTGATCTAGACTATTTGGTCTTTCATACAGAATATGGAAGCAGCACATTGCTGTGTACCCCTAAGCATGTTAAACAAATACATTGTTTGAGAGGAGTCTTGTAGAAAGTGGTAAGAGTAGTTATAATATAATGTTTCAATGATTCAGTGTTTACCTCTTGTGAAAATCGTGAAGTTGTTGTTTAGTCAGAGTTGATTTGTTTTTTGTATTGAGGCTGGTATTTTCTCCCCTGATTCCATGTATGCCTAACCATTCTGTGAGATGGGAGTATTAGATGAACTTTTAGCTAGTTTTTTAGCTACACTGTGTAATCTTCCATATAGAATAGGGTAGCAGCACATTGCTGTGTATACCTAAGCTTCTTAATACAAAAACATCAGTAATAAAGATTTTAAATTATGGTTTGTATTATTACCAATATTATCCTTATTTAATCATGTTAACCATTGATCATTAAGATCTCATGTTGATATGTAATAGTCATATTTCTTTTGAATCATTCATTAAATTGTGCATTATGTCTCAATTTTTCCCTTCTTTGGATATACTGTACAGTACAAAAAGATAGGATAAAAATAAACCAGTAATATTTCTTTCATTATATTTTTTATTTAAATAACTGCATCAATATTTTTACAGCTGACAGGATTTGTTTCGCACAGGTGTATTATTTGTTAAAAAAAAATTGGTTTATTGTTACACACAATGGTGCTACATAGCCTTCCCAGCTTGGTGCCTCCTTTTGATAATTACTTACTTATTGTTACACACAGCCCAATTGTGTAACAGGAAGAGGTCTTGGACACAAATTTGTTCCATGCTAAATGTAGAGGAATCAGCTGAGCATTCCTCAAATAAAATAAGCTACCTCTGCTTATAAGGTAAATAAAATAAGCATTCCTCAAATAAGTAGCTGCCTCACCTCACTGCCTTACTGCTACATAGCCTTCCCGGCATGGTGCCTTCTGTTGATAATTACTTGTTCCACACCCAAGTTGTGTAACAAGAAGAGGTCTTGGACCCCTACTTCCCTCTCTCTTTTTTTAATAGTCCATATAGTCATAATTATAGGCTTAATATTCAATGAGAAAAGATTTTGGAGTTTTTACCCTAACCTAACATCATATGTGTAGCATATTTTTATTTTATGTCTCACTCAGATTCAATTTCAAAATAAAACCAAACAAAATAAATAAAAAATAGGGAGTGTACCTTAGATACATACCCATCTATACTTATTACTAGGTGAACTTGGTGATAGTAAATGCTCCCATCAGGCAGGGCTCATCACCTTCTCTCATATTTCATGTTCACTAGTGTTTATTTACTTAATAGCTACTGGTATAATATCTTGCTATTATAAAACTAATTCTAATATCATAAAAGACATATTTATTGCAAGTTTCAAGCAGAGAACGCATATATAACTAACACGAAGAACGCCTCTTGACGAAATTTTCCAGCTAAAATCTTGTTTATAATTAAATCGATCCTCCGTGTTGTGTAGTAGAGAAAAATTGAGTTATATCCAGTTTACGTAAAGCTACGAGTGGTCGAGGGCTACCTTAGCTGACGGAGCAGACTTACGAAGGTTTTCCTTCTTGGTGTGCTTAACCTGAATACCAACGTAGCTGCTATGAAGATGCTAAGAAGGTAAAACATTCGTAAGTACCTTCGTGAATCTGGCCCCAGTTGTCTACAGGCAACCCATTTATTAGATGAAAACACTGTGAATAAAGTAATAATACAACATAGTATCATTAGATTCTACAAACCACAATCATATCTATATAATACCAGCTCTTCAGCAAATAAACTGCGCTTGGTCGTAGAGCGACGGTTTCGCTTCATGCAGGTCGGCATTCAATCCCCGACTGTCCAAGTGGATGGGCACCATTCCTTTCCCCCCGTCCCATCCCAAATCTTTATCCTGACTCCTCCCCAGTGCTATAGAGTCGTAACGGCTTGACGCTTTCCCCTGATGGTTTCCTTCCTTCTTGCGTCCACAATGTCCTATCATCTCTATCTCATTATATCTGCTCACTATTTTCATAAAATATCTAACCTAAATCCACTAACGTTCTCAATGATCGCTGAGCACACGATCAAGCAATCTAACATATAATTAAGTGCACCGTAATCAGGATGATGGGATGACACTAGCCCACTGGAGCTCCAAAATAGCACTACTCTTGGTCATCCACCAAATCCTCTTGGACTATCTCAATAAGCTTCTCACAGTCCCGACTTGAGCACACAAAGTCGCCTGGGAGGTTTCACCTAGAAATACCTGCTCAGTTTCCTCCGCTCAAAGCAAATCTCACAGTAGGGTCCACACAGGTCACGACCACCATATATAGGCTTCATACCGCCCCGAATATCGTTCACGATCACTGAGAAACGTCATACGATGATCTCGGCATCTTCCTCACATGTTGTACACGAAGCCTTCATCTAAACATTTAACCAAGAGCAATAATCTTCTTTCTTCCCAGGAGGGCACCAACGTACATCTATCCTCCACAACTCACGCAACTCAAGTGAATCTTTACGACCTTCATAATGTCGACATCTTACTTTGTTTCCACAAGATGCTTGTCTTCTGCTTTCATTATCTTCTAATCTTAATTTACTGATGTTTGCTTAGTTTAATTCCTTCCCCTGACTCCTAAATTCAGTAAGATGTGTAGAATAACTCTCCCAAGGTAGATCCACCTCACTAGACTTCTGGGGTTCATAACACCTGTCAATAATATATGATTATACCTGTCTAGTTATAATTGATGTCGCAACTATGCTTTTCCGTTTGACCGTCTATGTAAGGATGCCTGGGGTTTCTGTGGCTCCAGGGAGGCTTGAGGAGCCTTGTGATATATGTTGCGAGTTGTAATTGGATTTTTAATATCAAGGATTTGTGTGTATTGATTTATTGCATCATGAATTATAGAGTATACCTTGCACTGAATAATTCTGTATGATTAACGTTGTTCCAGTTTTAATTGGCAGTTTAGGTGCAATAGTTTACAATCTTCATTTCTTGTCAGTAATTTGTTGAATGTGTTTCTTATTTATGGAAATACTTAATATAAAGTGGATTTAGTGGAACAGATTTGTCGAAATATTAGCGATATGGATGTCTCCACGGAGGACATGTTTGGTGTAGTAATTTTGTTGGTGTAGTAATTTTTTGTTGGTGTAGTAATGTCGTACCTAGTAGCCAGAACGCACTTCTCGGCCTACTATGCAAGGCCAGATTTGCCTAATAGGCCAAGTTTTCATGAATTAATTGTTTTTCGACTACCTAACCTACCTAACCTAACCTAACCTAACTTTTTCTGCTACCTAACCTAACCTAACCTATAAAGATAGGTTAGGTTAGGTTAGGTTAGGTTAGGTAGGGTTGGTTAGGTTTGGTCATATAACTACGTTAATTTTAACTCCAATAAAAAAAATAGATCTTATATAATTAAATGGGTAGCTTTATCATTTCATAAGAAAAAAAATAGAGAAAATATATTAATTCAGGAAAACTTGGCTTATTAGGCAAATCGGGCCTTGCATAGTAGGCTGAGAAGTGCGTTCTGGCTACTAGGTACGACATATATATATATATATATATATATATATATATATATATATATATGTATATATATATATATATATATATATATATATATATATATGACCGAAAAAGTAAGATTAATAATTCTAACACGAATTTTCTCAATCTTTCGTACATTTCTTTTCACTGCTGGTGGTAATTCAAAAATCAATTCTCCAAAATTCATTTATATTTCTAGTCTGACGCGACACTTGAGCGCGTTTCGTAAAACTTATTACATTTTCAAAGACTTTAGTTTACACATACACAACTGAATAGAACTTACACATCTCCGATTTGTTTATATCTACATTTGAGTGAGGTGGATGGGGTGAGGTGGTATTAATAGGGTATTAAATTCATCAACACAAGACAGAACACGAAACAATGGGTATTGAATGGAAGTGATTGTAGAAAGCCTATTGGTCCATATTTCTTGATGCTTCTATATTGGAGCGGAGTCTTGAGGTGGGTAGAATATAGTTGTGCATTAATTGGCTGTTGATTGCTGGTGTCGACTTCTTAATGTGTAGTGCCTCGCAAACGTCAAGCCGTATGCTATCGCTGTATCTATCGATGATTTCTGTGTTGTTTACTAGGATTTCTCTGGCGATGGTTTGGTTGTGGGAAGAGATTATATGTTCCTTAATGGAGCCCTGTTGCTTATGCATCGTTAAACGCCTAGAAAGAGATGTTGTTGTCTTGCCTATATACTGGGTTTTTTGGAGCTTACAGTCCCCAAGAGGGCATTTGAAGGCATAGACGACGTTGGTCTCTTATAAAGCGTTTTGCTTTGTGTCTGGAGAGTTTCTCATGAGTAGGCTGGCCGTTTTTCTGTTTTATAGTAAATCGTCAGTTGTATCCTCTGATTTTTGTCTGTAGGGATAACGTTTCTATTAACAATATCTATCAGGACCCTTTCCTCCGTTTTATGAGCTGTGGAAAAGAAGTTCCTGTAAAATAGTCTAATAGGGGGTACAGGTGTTGTGTTAGTTGTCTCTTCAGAGGTTGCATGGCGTTTCACTTTCCTTCTTATGATGTCTTCGACGAAACCATTGGAGAAGCCGTTGTTGACTAGGACCTGCCTTACCCTACAGAGTTCTTCGTCGACTTGCTTCCATTCTGAGCTGTGGCTGAGAGCACGGTCGACATATGCGTCTCTTTCCTGAGACAAAAACTTCAGAAAGGGTGACCTTCTCAGACAACACATTAAAGTTGAGGCTCCTTATTTGAGTTGACGATCTGATGGTCATATAATTTCTTCATCGGTGGAAACACCACATTTTGTGTAAAGCCCTTATTATTCTGAATAATAAATACATCATGTGTTTTTTCATATTATTTTTCCAATGTCCCTAAACTGATTGACGTGATGTCCCGTTTTCTGAACGTGGATCCTCGGGTAGGCTGGGTTCGGGCAGTTTAGCGACGGTGGGAACTCTCGGGAGGTCGGACTGGAAACACTCGGCTGCCAGGACACGTTACCTAGGCAGGACATAACACTCGTTGGAGACTCCGCACTCGCTGGAGACTCCTCACTCGCTGGAGACTCCTCACTCGCTGGAGACTCCTCACTCGCTGGAGACTCCTCACTCGCTGGAGACTCCTCACTCGCTGGGGACTCCTCACTCACTGGGGACCCCTCACTCACTGGGGACCCGTCACTCACTGGGGACTCCTCACTCACTGGGGACCCCTCACTCACTGGGGACCCCTCACTCACTAGAGACTCCTCCCTCACTGGAGACTCCTCACTCACTGGGGACCCCTTACCCCACTGGGGACCCCTCACTCACTGGAGTCCCCTCATTCACGGGGGAACCCCTCACTCACTGGAGTCCCCTCATTCACGGGGGAACCCCTCACTCACTGGAGACCCCTCACTCACTGGATTCCCCTCACTCACTGGGGACTCCTCCCTCACTGGGGACCCCTCACTCACTGGAGTCCCCTCACTCACTGGGGACTCCTCCCTCACTGGAGACCCCTCACTCACTGGGGACCCCTCACTCACTGGGGACTCCTCCCTCACTAGGGACCCCTCACTCACTGGAGACCCCTCACTCACTGGAGTCCCCTTACTCACTGGAGTCCCCTCACTCACTGGGGACTCCTCCCTCACTGGGGACCCCTCACTCACTGGGGACCCCTCACTCACTGGGGACCCCTCACTCACTGGGGACCCCTCACTCACTGGAGTCCCCTCACTCACTCACTGGAGACCCCTCACTCACTAGAGACTCCTCCCTCACTGGAGACTCCTCACTCACTGGGGACCCCTCACTCACTGGGGACCCCTCACTCACTGGGGACCCATCTCTCACTGGGGACCCCTCACTCACTGGAGACTCCTCACTCACTGAGGACCCATCTCTCACTGGGGACCCCTCACTCACTGGGGACCTCTCACTCACTGGGGACCCCTCACTCACTGGGGACCCCTCACTCACAGTGGACATCTCACTCACTGGGGACCCCTCACTCACTGGTGACCCCTCACTCACTGGGGACCTCTCACTCACTGGGGACCCCTCACTCACTGGGGACCCCTCACTCACTAGAGACCCTTCACTTACTGGGGACTCCTCACTCACTAGAGGACCTCACACTCACTGGGGTTCCTTCACTCACTGGGGACATCTCACTCACTGGGGACCCTTCACTCACTGGGGACATCTCACTCACTGGGAACCCTTCACTCACTGGGGACCTCTCACTCACTGGGGACGTCTTACTCACTGGGGACCTCTCACTCACTGAGGACCCCTCTCTCACTAGAGACCCCCCTACACAGAAGGGACACCTGACGTAACCCTATACAAAATATGACTGTGCGCCCTCCCTCATTCGGTACCCATTATTCACACGAGCGAACATACATCATACGCGCCACTGTGATATATTAGTACGCCGCCAAAGCAATAACTCAGTCGAGTGATGATTAGTAACGGCAGAGTTCATGAGAGTCGACCAGTCGCCCCGTGGGAGTATGATTGTGGTTGGTAATGATTGTGTTGGGATGAGACAGTGGTGGTGATGATTGTGTTGGGGCGAGAGAGTGATAGTAATGGACGAAATGATTGGTATTGATGGAGGTTGAGCATGGTTGTGAGATGGTAATAGTTGTGGTCGATGCAATGGCTGTCCTAGTAACAAGAGTTATTGAACAAGAAATAGTGAATCGCTGCTGTGGTATTAGTGAGTGGTAGGGCCTGACAGCTGTGTGGACAGCCCTTCAGATTCGTAGTCCTGAGGTTCCGCGTTCGATCCCCGGTGGAGGCGGAAACAAATGGGCAGAGTTTCTTTCACTCTGATGCCCCTGTTACCTAGCAGTAAATAGGTACCTGGGAGTTAGACAGCTGCTACTGGCTGCTTCCTGTTTAACAAAAAGGTGGCCAGGTCGAGGACCGGGCCGCTTGGACGCTAAGCCCCGAATTCGTCTCAAGATGACCTCTCAAGATAGTAACGATACAAACATCAACAGATCATTAGATCCAAACTAGGGTGCTTGTTTCACGGAAAGCTTATGTAATTATACACATGGAGGGTCTTGGATAGGAGGAGCTCATCTTATCTATGTTTGAGTGTTTCTTGTACCACGCGCTACTGTTTCTCCTGATTAGTTGTTCCAGATGTTTGTACCGCTGTCTGGTCTCTGGGATGGAAGTGGTGGGTTTTAGTTCTGATGATGGAAAGTAGTGAACTATGAGGAGAAAGCGAAAAGCCATTACGACTGTATAGCACTTAGAAGGGGTCAGGATAAGTTTTTGGGTTGAGACGAGGGACAGGAATGGTGCCAAACCACTTGGACAGTCGGGTATTGAACGCCGACCTGCATGAAGCTAGACGGTCACTCTACCGTCCAACCTGAAACAAACTGAACATCATTGGTGAGGTGGTAACTGTAGTGGTGATTGGTGGTAAGTGTGGTTGTGGCGATAATTTTCCCGAAGGCGGTGGTGACAATATTGCGAGTGGCGGTTGAAATTATAGAAGTTATAGAAGAACAGATGAATGCCAACATTGTCAAACCAATCACTGAGTTACAAACGCTTTTTTGCTGATTACAAAATTTAATTCGGTAAAATATAGGTTGTTAGGATGAAGGGAAATTTTTGTGAAACACATGTTTAAATATTGATTAATTTAACTCAATATTTTCCTCTGGTAAGTAGTTCCATATGTTTACAAATAAACTGAATGAGAAATCTTTATCAGCGATCTCTACATGAATAACTTTCATGTTGGGAAATTTCCCTTGTTCGTTGTATTATTTATATACTGCTTAGTATTGAAATGAAACATAAAAAAATGTATATGATTGTACAAAGATGGGCCACAGTGCATGAGGAAGTAACTTAAATATGTTTCAGTGATAATGTGGATGAGAAGTGCGACAATTATGAATAATTGTAACAATCATAAACTTTCTGTTACCACACCTTGGCATGTACCCCGTTGTGACATCCAAGTTACCACAGTGGGGGATGATACTTGGCATGTACCCCCGTTGTGACACCCAAGTTACCACAGTTCGTTGTTCACTTCAACCTCGTTCTGGCAGCTCCTGTGACGGCGCTGGAGCCAAGCGAATTGGCGTTAGGCTTTCCATTGGAAAATTTCAGCAACGTGGCGAGGGGGGGGGGGGGTCCTGCTGCATGGGTAACAGCTTCTCCTCTATATCGACCTGCTCTGGCTTTACGTCCTGGAGAGGACACTTCTGCTCGAGAACCAGAGTGCACTTTATAGTCTCCCAAGACTACTGGATGCCTACTACTATATATATTTATGAAATACACTTGGTGAAGTTACTGTCTAGTATAGTTTACTCCCTTTCCATTCACGATGTGTTATTAGTCAGTTACTGTCAGTTCTGGATAACTTAAATATGTCTCGTGGTGGGATCATGTAACAAGAGGCACAAAGGCCCCATATACAGTGTATCAAGTAAAGAATCCGGTTACTGGCTAAGTGTGGCCATAACAGTATGCCACAAGACAAGTACCAGAGGTGAGAGGTATGAGCTACGTGGAATGAATACAGGAACTAAACCTCATATCCCATTAAAAATTACAGTTAAAGGAGACATGATCACCACATACAAGACTCTGGAGAATTGATATTATAAAGACAGATTATTTAACACAAGGAGCTCACGCACTAGGGGACACAGGAGGAAACTCAGCATTCAAATGACCAATAGAATATTACATAAAACTTTTTAAGTA
Organism: Procambarus clarkii; assembly: GCF_040958095.1. NCBI lineage: Eukaryota > Metazoa > Arthropoda > Malacostraca > Decapoda > Cambaridae > Procambarus > Procambarus clarkii. The sequence goes on from NC_091174.1 coordinate 27,205,388, forward strand.
TCATTTGTCATAGTTGACATATGGAATGCATTAGGCAGTAATGAGGTGGAGGCAGACCCCATACACAATTTCAAATGTCGATATAACAGAGCCCAGTAGGCTCACGAACCTGTACGCCAACTATTGGACGGTCGAAAGGCGGGACCAAGGAGCCAAAGCTCCACCCCTGCAAGTATAATTACGTGAGTGCAATTATGTGAGGACACACACACACACACACACACACACACACACACACACACACACACACACACACACACACACACTTTTGTTGATTGACGGTTGAGAGGCGGGACCAAAGAGCCAGAGCTCAACCCCCGCAAACACAACTAGGTGAGTACAACTAGGTGAGTACACACACACACACACACACACACACACACACACACACACACACACACACACACACACACAGGACACACTTAGGGGCTTCGTAGCCTGGTGGATAGCGCGCAGGATTCGTAATTCTGTGGCGCGGGTTCGATTCCCGCACGAGGCAGAAACAAATGGGCTAAGTTTCTTTCACCCTAAGTGCCCCTGTTACCTAGCAGTAAATAGGTACCTGGGAGTTAGTCAGCTGTCACGGGCTGCTTCCTGGGGTGTGTGTGTGTGGTGTGGGAAAAAAAAAAAAGTAGTTAGTAAACAGTTGATTGACAGTTGAGAGGCGGGCCGAAAGAGCAAACCTCAACCCCCGCAAAAACACAACTAGTAAACACACACACACACACACACACACACACACACACACACACACACACACACACACACACACACACACACACACACACACACATACTCACCAAATAGGTGAGCACACAGGGAGCTGGCCGACCAAGCGGACAGCACGCTGGACACGTGATCCTGTGGTCCCGGGTTCGATCCCGGGCGCCGGCGAGAAACTATGGGCAGAGTTTCTTTCCCCCCTATGCCCCTGTTACCAAGCAGGAAATAGGTACTTGGGAGTTAGTCAGCTGTCACGGGCTGCTTCCTGGGGTGTATGTGTGTGTGTGGGGGAGGGGGGGAAATAAAAATAATAGTAGTAGTAGAAACAGTTGATTGACAGTTGAGAGGCGGGCCGAAAGAGCAGAGCTCAACCTCCACAAGAACAACTAGGTGAACACACACACACACACACACACACACACACACACACACACACACACACACACACACACACACACACACACACACACACACACACACACACACAAACACACATATTTCTGGACTGCCAAAAAGCCTTTGATACAGTACCGCACATGAGACTGCTGTTCAAGCTCGAGAGGCAGGCGGGGGTGGGGGGAAAGGTCCTAGCATGGATAAGGAACTACCTAACAGGAAGGAGCCAAAGAGTTACGGTAAGGGGCGAGAAGTCGGACTGGCGAACAGTAACAAGTGGAGTACCACAAGGATCGGTGCTGGGACCAATTCTATTTCTTGTATATGTTAACGACATGTTTACAGGCATAGAGTCCTACATGTCGATGTTTGCGGATGACGCAAAGTTGATGAGAAGAGTTGTGACAGATGAGGATTGCAGGATCCTCCAAGAGGACCTGAACAGGTTGCAGAGATGGTCAGAGAAATGGCTACTGGAATTCAACACGAGCAAATGTAAAGTTATGGAAATGGGACTAGGAGATAGGAGACCAAAGGGACAGTACACAATGAAGGGGAACAGCCTACCTGTAACGACGCGTGAAAGAGCCCTGGGGGTGGACGTACCACCTAATCTATCTCCTGAGGCACATATAAATAGGATAACGACAGCAGCGTACTCTACACTGGCAAAAGTTAGAACATCATTCAGAAACCTAAGTAAGGAGGCATTTAGGGCGCTTTACACTGCCTACGTAAGGCCAGTCTTAGAGTATGCCGCCTCATCATGGAGTATGATGTATCTGAATAAGCATATAATGAAACTGGAAAAGGTTCAGAGGTTTGCAACGAGACTCGTCCCAGAGCTACGAGGGATGGGGTATGAGGAGCGCCTGAGGGAACTGTGCCTTACGACACTAGAAAGAAGAAGGGAGAGGGGGGACATGATAGGAACGTATAAGATACTCAGAGGGATTGACAGAGTGGACATAGACGAAATGTTCACACGGAATAGTAACAGAACGAGGGGACATGGATGGAAGCTTGAAACTCAGATGAGTTACAGAGATGTTAGGAAGTTTTCTTTTAGCGTGAGAGTAGTGGGAAAATGGAATGCACTTCAGGAACAGGTTGTGGAAGCAAATACTATTCATAATTTTAAAACCAGGTATGATAGGGAAATGGGACAGGAGTCATTGCTGTAAACAACCGATGCTCGAAAGGCGGGATCCAAGAGTCAATGCTCGATCCTGCAGACACAATTAGGTGAGTACAACTAGGTGAGTACACACACACACACACACACACACACACACACACACACACACACACACACACACACACACACACACACACACACACACACACACACACACAAACACACACACACACACACCAAAGAACCAGAGCTCAACCCCCGCAAACGCAACTAGGTGAGTACACACACACACACACACACAAATGAGAGGCAATGATGAACCAGCTAGACTCGACTTGATATTCACCCTGAATGAGACAGAAATAAGGGAAGTCAAAGTTGAAGCCCCCATAGAAATGAGTGACCTCAGTGTACTGAGTTTAGAGTATTTGGTGGAGGTAGGGATAACCTATCCAAGGATGGGATCGGAGGGATAAAGACTAAATTACCGAAGAGGAAAATATGACGAGATGAGGAACTTCCTCAGGGGAATACCATGGGAAACAGAACTTAGTGACAAGAATGTGCAGGACATGATGGATTTTGTCACCCAGAAGTGCCAGGAAGCTGCAGACAGGTTTATCCCCGTCCAAAAGCAGAAAAACGAGAAATAACAGAAAAACCCATAGTTCAATCTGGAATGCAAGGTAGCGAAGCAACTGAGTAAAAGAACATGGAGAAACTACATAAATAACAGAACACCGGAGATAACAGGTCACTGGGAACAGGAGACTTACCAGAAAGTTGGAAGACAGCTAACGTAGTCCCAATATACAAGAAGGGTGACAGGCAAGAGGCACTGAATTACAGGTCAGTTTCCCTAACTTGTATACCATGCAAGGTGATGGAGAAGATCGTGAGGAAAAGGCTCGTAGAGCACCTGGAGGGAAATTAAAAGTTAATTTAAAAGTTAAAAACTTTGTAATGCACCACCAACATGGGTTCAGGTATGGTAAATCGTGCCACACAGGTTAAATAGAATTCTATGACCAGGCAACAAAAACTAGGCAGGAAAGAGAAGGGTAGGACGACTTCATTTTCCTGGACTGCCAGAAAGACTTTGATACAGTACCCCATAAAAGGCTGTTAAAAAAGTTGGAGCCACAGGCAGGAGTAAAAGGGAAGGTGCTCCAGTAGATAAGGGAATAGAACAACAGGAAACAGCAAGTAACGGTAAGGGGAGAGACATCAGAGTGGCGAGATGTCACCATCGGAGTCTCTCAGGGCTCAGTACTTGGACCCATCCTGTTTCTAACATATGTAAACAATCTTCCGGAGGGTATAGACTCGTTCCTTTCAATGTTTGCTGATGATGCAAAAATTATGAGAAGAATCAAGACGGATGAAGATAGACAGAGACTACAGGATGGCCTGGACAAACTGGAGGAATGGTCTAGAAAATGGCTGCTAAAGTTCAACTCAGGAAAGTGTATAAGGTAATGAAATTAGGCGAAGGGAGCAGGAGGCTGAACACAACGTATCATCTGGGAGGTGAAATCCAGCAAGAGTCAAATAGAGAAAAAGGTCTGGAGGTTGATATCACACCGAACCTGTCCCCAGAGGCCCACATCAAAAGAATATCATCAGCGGCATATGCTAGACTGGCCAACATAAGAACTGCCTTTAGAAACTTGTGTAAGGAATCGTTCAGGACCCTGTATACCACTTATGTAAGACCAATCCTGGAGTATTTAGCTCCAGCCTGGCGTCCATACCTAGTTAAACACAAGACAAAGTTAGAGAAGATTCAGCGGTATGCCACCAGGCTCGTCCCGGAACTGAGAGGAATGAGCTACGAGGAAAGGCTAAAGGAGCTGAACCTCATATCTCTGGAAAACAGAAGAGTAAGGGGAGACATGATAACCACCTATAAAATTCTCAGGGGAATTGACAGAGTGGACAAAGACAAACTCTTCAGCACGGGTGCGATACGAACAAGGGGATTCAGGTGGAAACTTAGTACCCAGATGAGCCACAGAGACGTTAGAAAGAATTTTTTCAGTGTCAGAGTAGTTAATAAATGGAATGCACTAGGAAGTGATGTGGTGGAGGCTGACTCCATACACAGTTTCAAATGTAGATATGATAGAGCCCAGTAGGCTCAGGAATCTGTACACCAGTTGATTGACAATTGAGAGGCGGGACCAAAGAGCCAAAGCTCAACCCCCGCAAGCACAATTAGGTGAGAACAAATATTGATTGTAATTAGGAAAGAGAGGGAAGGAAGGGGTGTAGGCGGAGTAGCCCTACTAAGAGAAAGGAATTGAGTTTCAAGGATATGGTTATCTGGGCAGTGAGGGATTCAGAGGATTCATGGTGCCTGTTATTTCATAACAGGCACCATGACGATGGGAGGACCAAGAGTATTAGTAGCTTTGATATTCAACCCTCCACCAAACGACAGAAGACACAGGCAAGAGTATGACAACAACAACATGGCAGTTAACACTACAATTGAGAAGGCAGACTGCTGCCTGTAGAAATAAATCCCATCGGCTCATCATGGGGGACTTCAATCACGGATGGATAAACTGGGAGAACAAGGAATCGCATGGAGGTGAGGGTACATGTAGAGCTAAACTGTTGGAGGTAGCGACATGAAACTTCTTAATAATTAAGCCAGCATGTTAGGGAACCCACAAGAGTTAGAGGCAACGATGAACCAGCAAAACTCGACATAGTCTTCACTCTGAACGACTCCGACATTAGGAAAATCGGTTTCGAGGCCCCAGTAGGAATGAGCGATCAAGGTGTACTGACGTTCGAGTATCTGGTCCAAGAAAGGTTAATGAACTTGAGGAAGGGAACTGAAAACAAAAGGCTGGCATTCCGAAAGGGAAACTATGAGGAGATAAGAAAATTCCTAACAGATATAACATGGGAAACAGAACTCAGGGAAAAGACGGCCCAAAATATGATGCACTACATCACGCAGAAGTGCAAGGAGGCAGAAGACAAGCTTTTCAAGGTCCAAAAGGAAAACAACGAAATGCAGATGAGAAACCCATGGTATAGTCAGAGATGTAGGCTAGCTAAGCAACAAAGTAAAAGGGCGTGGAGAAACTTTAGAAATAACAGGACACTTGAGAGCAGAGAAAGATACCAGAGAGTCAGGAATGAATATGTCACGGTGAGAAGAGGAAGAGAGGCAGAAGAGCAATACGAAAATGACATCGCAAGCAAGGCAAGGACTCAACCCAAATTGCTGCACAACCACATCAGAAGAAAAAGTACAGGAAAGGAACAGGTAATGAAGTTGAGGAAAGGTGCAGACAAATTCACTACAAACGACGTGGGAGTGCATGAGGAAATGAATAATAAATTCCAGGAGGTCTTCACATTAGAGCAAGTAGACGTTTCAGAGATAAGAGAGGGAATAGTTAACCAGGCACCACTAGAAGAGTTTGAGATTACCAGTGGGGATATAAGGAAGCTTTTGCAAGAGTTGGATGTGACAAAGGCTATAGGCCTTGATGGAATCTCCCCTTGGATACTAAATGAAGGAGCATAAGCACTGTGCCTGCTTCTCTCCATCGTGAATAACAAATCACTGGAAACAGAGGAACAACCAAAAATCTGGAAGACAGCTAATGTAGTCCCGATATTCAAGAAGGGTGATCGACAGAAGGCACTGAACTACAGGCCAGTGTCCCTAACCTGCATACCATGCAAGCTGATGGAGAAGATTGTGAGAAAAAACTAGTGGAGCATCTGGAGCGAAGGAACTTTGTAACACAGCATCAACATGGGTTCAGGGATGGCAAGTCCTGCCTCACAGGATTAATTGAATTCTACGACCAGGCAATAGAAATCAGGCAAGCAAGAGAGGGGTGGGTAGACAACATGTTTTTAGATTACCAGAAAGCTTTTGACACAGTACCTCACAAGAGGCTAATGCAAAAACTTGAGATGCAAGCAGGAGTGAAAGGGAAGGTACTCCATTGGAAAAGGGAGTACGTAAGCAACAGAAGACAGCAAGTCACTTTGAACGGCAAGGTCTCCAATTGGCGATGTGTCATCAGTGGATTCGCGCAGGGTTCAGTCCTTGGTCCTATACTGTTTCTGATATATGTAAATGATCTCCCAGAGGGTATAGAATCGTTCCTCTCATTGTTTGCTGTTGGTGCAAAAATTATGAGGAGGATTAAGACAGAGAAAGAAAGTATGAGGCTACAAGATGACCTAGTCAAACCGAATTAATGGTCCAACAAATGGCTACTAAAGTTCAACCCGAGTAAATGTAAGGTAATGAAACTAGAAGGTGGAAACAGGAGGCCAGACACAGGATACAGAAAGGGAGATGAAGTACTTCATGAAACGGACAGAGAGAAAGATTTAGGAGTTGATACCACACCAAACCTGTCTCCTGAAGTCCAAATAAAAAGAATTACATCTGCTGCGTATGCGAGGCTGGCTAACATCAGAACAGCCTTCAGGAACCTGTGCAAAGAATCATTCAGAACCTTATATACCACATATGTAAGACCAGTTCTGGAGTATGCGGCCCCAGCATGGAGCCCGTACCTTGTCAAGCACAAGACTTAGCTGGAAAAAGTTCAAAGGTATGCCACTAGGCTAGTCCCAGAACTAAGAGGCATGAGTTACGAGGAAAGACTTCGTGAAATGCACCTCACGTCACTAGTAGACAGAAGAGTGAGGCGACACATGATCACTACCTACAAAATTCTCAGAGGAATTTGCAGGGCAAATAGAGATAAATTGTTTAACATATAGGGCATGCGAACAAGAGGACACGGGTGGAAACTGAGTACCCAAAATGAGCCACAGGGACGTTAGAAAGAACTTTTTCAGTGTCAGAGTAGTTAACAGGTGGAATGCATTTGACAGTAATGTGGTGGAGGCTAACTCCATACACAGTTTCAAATATATATTTGATAGAGCCCAGTAGGCTCAAGAATCTGTACACCAGTTGATTGACAGTTGAGAGGCGGGACCAAAGAGCCAAAGCTCAACCCCCATAAGCACAACTAGGTGAGTACACACACAGCGCTGAGTGGACAGCGCTCGGGGGGTCGTAGTCCTAAGGTCCCGGGTTCGATTCCCAGGCTAAGGCAGAAACAAATTGGCAGAGTTTCATTCACCCTGATGCAACTGTTCACCTAGCATTAAATATGTACCTGGGAGTTAGACAGCTGTTACGGCCTGCCTCCTGAGGATGTGTGTGTGTGTGTATTCACCTAATTGTGCTTGCAGGGGTTGAGCTCTGCTCTTTCGACCCGCCCTCAACTGTCAATCAACTGTTACTAACTACTATTTTTTTCCAACTCTACACACACACACACACACACCCAGGAAGCAGCCCGTGACAGCTGACTAACTCCCAGATACCTATTTACTGCTAGGTAACAGGGGCATCAGAGTGAAAGAAATTCTTCCTGTTGTTTCTCGCCGGCGCCAGGAATCGATCCCGCGACCACAGGATCACGCGTGCAGCGTGCTATCCAGTCAGCCACCAGCCCACACACCGTGTGTGTGTGCGTGTGAGAGAGAGAGAGAGAGAGAGAGAGAGAGAGAGAGAGAGAGAGAGAGAGAGAGAGAGAGAGAGAGAGAGAGAGAGAGAGAGAGAGAGAGAGAGATAAATATATGTAGTAGACATAATAGAGGAAAAATAAATTGGTTAGAAAGGCCGGGGTCCAAGAGCTAATAGCTCGATTCTGCAGGCATAAATAGTAAATACAAAAAATAAAAACACACACAATGGAATGAACTAAAGAAATACATTTTCGAAGCAAACATTATTCATAGCTTTAAAATTAGGTATGATAGAGGAAGAAGGTCAAGAGTCATTGCTTTAAACAACCGACGGCGGGATCCAAGAGACAACGCTCGATCCTGCAGGCAAAAATTGGTAAGTACACACACACACACACACACACACACACACACACACACACACACACACACACACACACACACACACACACACACACATACATATAAGTATATATAATTGTTGGTAAAACCAATCACCTCTCCTAATACATGTTTTAACAGAAAGGAATAATAATATTTGATAGGGTAATTTACTCCCAATGTGCCATTATAATAATAATGGTGAAATTAATATAACAACTTTTTACTTACGAAAATTTAATTTACCACAACACACACGAAACTTGCACCCATTAAAAGTAATTTGAAAACTGAATTAATGACAAAACAAATAATTTGTTGAAACTGACGATCTAATATATAATCTACAAAAATATGAATGTCTAATTCACACAAAAACATAATTCAGTTTTTGCATCGGTTATTAAATAAAAAAAATATCCACTGACATGCAGAAAATGTAACCAATGCATCCATTTAGTCAATTTGTTTAAATTCTCAATTAACACCTATACATTGTTCCAGTATTAACGAAAATGTCTTATAATGTTAACACTTCAAAATAACAGCTTCCTTTGTCAAAATTAATTTACAATAAATGCGCACTACATGTTAGGAAGAATATCTTCAAAATTCACAATATGTTCCTGATTATCTCCAAAATTCACAATATGTTCCTGATTATCTCCAAAATTCACAATATGTTCCTGATTATCTCCAAAATTCACAATATGTTCCTGATTATCTCCAAAATTCACAATATGTTCCTGATTATCTCCAAAATTCACAATATGTTCCTGATTATCTCCAAAATTCACAATATGTTCCTGATTATCTCCAAAATTCACAATATGTTCCTGATTATCTCCAAAATTCACAATATGTTCCTGATTATCTCCAAAATTCACAATATGTTCCTGATTATCTCCAAAATTCACTGCTCTCCGAGGTTCTCTATACATGCAACAAAATAACATCGACAGAACAGTTACGTGTTACTTGTCCAACAAAACATCGTGGTCGTCCCTGTAATAACTTGAGCAATTACTCCAACAAACAATTCCGACGCATATTGTGGTTGGGTGGGTTGGTTGGGGGTGTGGTAGAGCCAGTGCTGCTCTACCTTACTTCAACAGTTACAGTCTTGCCATCATACGTCGACACAAACAAGTGACTAACACTTCTTATGAATTCAAATACACACGTGGCTAGACTCGCCCAGGCCTGCAGTCAAACATAAAGCACTTATCACACAATCTTGGTGCTGCTCACTACATCACCAGCAACGACGCTTTCTCCAGTAACAAGACGACCGGGCGGGGTCCCCGGCAATGTTTTCATAACGACCCTTGTCCTTTAACAGCTATCTCCATCTCACACCAGACCACTACTTTTGGCTGTAACTTAACATATATCAAATCGTCTTGTTGTTGAGGAATACTGCTTCTGGGGGTCTCCAGTCACTGACAACACATCCTCCCTGTTCGAAACTAATGGTTTCTCCCTCCTGCAAATCACTACAGACGAAGGCTCAGAAAACAGTGCCTGGGGCTAGATTCACGAAAGTACTTACGCAAACACTTACGAACGTGTACATCTTTCCTCAATCTTTGACGGCTTTGGTTGCATTTATTAAACAGTTTACAAGCATGAAAACTTGCCAATCAACTGTTGTTATTGTTATAAACAGCCTCCTGGTGCTTCGGAGCTCATTAACTGTTTAATAATTGTAAACAAAGCCGCCAAAGATTGAGAAAAGATGTACCAGTTCGTAGGTGTTTGCGTAAGTGCTTTCGTGAATCTGACCCCTGGTCACCAGTCAGTTAGGCGGAGAGCCCCTACACAACGTCACTGGATGCCCCACACTGGTTTACGCGCTATTAATACACAACGTCACTGGATGCCCCACACTGGTTTACGCGCTATTAATACACAACGTCACTGGATGCCCCACACTGGTTTACGCGCTATTAATACACAACGTCACTGGATGCCCCACACTGGTTTACGCGCAATTAATACACAACGTCACTGGATGCCCCACACTGGTTTACGCGCTATTAATACACAACGTCACTGGATGCCCCACACTGGTTTACGCGCTATTAATACACAACGTCACTGGATGCCCCACACTGGTTTACGCGCTATTAATACACAACGTCACTGGATGCCCCACACTGGTTTACGCGCTATTAATACACAACGTCACTGGATGCCCCACACTGGTTTACGCGCTATTAATACCCGTGCCACCTCTTGGGTGACTTAATCTTCATCAATCATCCACCTTGGATATTACAGGTCACATGTAATGGCGCCGACGGAAATGACATCAAACCTTCACAATGCGTCATTTTGACTGCCGCGAAACATTTATTTGCGGATTTATGAGCAAAATCCGGAATGGGTTTTTAAATGAATTTATTAATTATCGTTTTAACATAACATGTTACATGACGTTGATGCAATTAGTAGCCCAAATGATTACCATAATTAAATAATTAATGATATAGTAGACAACAAGCAAATAGTTGTCCAAATAATTTACATAATTAATTATTGAATTTAACATCACTATGATTAGCAGTAGGAAACACAAATTGTACGGTGAAACATAACATTGAATAACTTGAGGGTAAATGTAAATGAGAATCAACTTCGTAAATGGGTTTAGGTGTGAAGAATAAAATAGGAGTTGTCAATTAATTGTCCGAAAAGAGGCGCAGTGGAATAGTAAGGTAAAGGAGAATAACGGCAGGCCGCGGACCCAACTGAGGAAGTGGAGATTTGAAGTAAGTGAAGACCAGAAAAGACATAATAGTTTGGTTGAGGTAGACGATCAGGGTTCTGGAGGACCTGTGAGTCCAAGCCTGTCAGTTGTTGTCGTAGATTCAGCTTTTCGTTAAAAAAAAAGTTCCAAGTAGCATGGGATATGGTGAGCCCGTAGTGGACTTACCTGGCACAGGAGCGGGGCTGTAACTGAGCCTGGTAGCTGTTGTTGTTTTAAATTTAGCTACTCAGAACGAAATGTCCATGTAGCACGGGCTATGGTGAGCCCGTAATTGAGTTCGGTTATTCGCGATAACCTTGTTACTGTGATATTTGGGTCAAAGTTTTAAATGGAGGTGGGGTTTCCTGCTTTTTCCCTGTTTCTTTTTTCGCTTTACTGGTTTTAGTCTTTTATAATAACCTTATCTTGGTGACGGATGTTGATGCAGAATTCTCACTAGTGAGTCCCATTCCTTAACGGCTTTTCTAATCATTGTAGTCGCTGTGGATTGTACATCTAATGCAGTTGCTGTCGTTGGATTAATGTTGCGTTTGATGCGCAGGGCTTTAGTAGCTTAACATTCCAGTAAGTAGTGCAATAGTGGCACTTCTACTTCTGTTCCACAGATATGACACTCTTTAACTATTGGGTTTATTACCTCCCAGCAGCACTTGTAACCAAGTCTGAGTCTGTGTATGGCTGCTGCAATGTCTCTGGATATCTTTTTGCCAGGCTTGAAAGAGTAGTACCCAGTGGCTTGTTCGTACCATATCGCAATGGATCTTCATTCCGCTACTTTGGCTCTGTGGCGACTTTTGATAGTTGGGAGAATTTTCTTCTTGATTTTCTCCTTAATCTGTGAAAAACTCGGTGTTTGAAACTGTACAACAGGTAGACCAGTGGCAGTTTTTGCTAGTGAGTCTGCCTTTTCATTACCATCTATGCCAATGTGACTTGGTATACAATTTAGGGTAATTGAGAGCCCTAGATTATGGGCTTTTTTCCTATATGTTGGATTTCTGAGAGGAGTTGTATATTATCTCTGTGCTGACTGGATAACAATGCCTGGAGCGAAGATTTAGAGTCGGTATGAATGATGACATCATGTATATTATTCTCAATTATATAGTTTATTGCCTCCTTCAAGGCATATAATTCTGTTTGCAATGTTGAGCACCCACTATTCATGTTCCAGTAAGCTTCATGGTTGGTAGTGTAAACTGCTGCCCCAGCAGAACCTCTTTCTTGATCAACTGATCTGTCTGTGAAGATGTGAGTCGTTGTAGGTCTTGAGATGGTTTCTATGTGTTGTTCTGTGACTGCTTTGAGCCTCTGCGGGTCACATGCTGATTTTTTAACTGGTGATCCTTCAATGATTATCTTTAGACTCGATTCTTCCCACGGAGGAGGCTGCCGAAAGTGTTGATATGGTCTATCTTCCTCTTTGTTTTTAATGGTCCATTTCAATTCCACTTTCTCTAGAATCTTGACCAGATTATCCGTCCATGCACTTGTTCTGTACTGAAGGTTTCTCTGAAGCGATCTGTGTATGATCTCTTTGATTGACAGTCTGGCGGTGGTTCCAACAATTTTCGCTGTTATGGTGGCTGTCCTTTGTTTGATCCTGTTTTCTAATGCTGGTAAGTTGGTTTCCATTCTTAGATTCTCTCTACGCGTCCATATAGGTGCTCCCAGCATTGTTCTGAGAACATCATTTTGAGACACTTCCAGTTTCTCCCATTGGTTATCACTGAGGGATGTAAGAGCAGGAGCAGCATAGTCAATGAGTGACCTAACTGCTTGAACGTAGTACATTTTGAGTACTGGTAGAGATGCACCTTCTCTAAGACTTGTCAGGGAGCGCAAAGCTGAGTTTCTGGCTTTACAACGTTGCCGAAGATATTCAATTTCTTAAGTGAATTTCAACTGGCTGTTTATTATGACTTCTAGGTGCTGAGAAGAGGTCACCCACACAATTTCGTGTCCTTGTATTGCGAGTCTGATGTCTTGAGTTCCCATTTTAACGGCCATTGCTTTGGTATTATTGATATTAGCCTGGCAGTTGTATTTTTGTTGTTGTTGTTTTAGATTTAGCTACTCAGAACGAAGTGTCAATGTAGCACGGGATATGGTGAACCCGTAATTGAGTTCGGTTATTCGCGATAACCTTGTCACTGTGATATTTGGGTCTAAGTTTAAAATGGAGGTGGAGATTCATCCGTTTTCCCGGTTAATTTTTCTCTTCTGTTTTAGTGCACAGGTTTTAGTCTTATTTTAATAACATTATCTTGGTGGTGGATGTAGCCTGGCAGACTGGAAGCCCCTTATGTGCTCCACCCAGGAAGGTGAGGTGGACCCCCTCCCCTCCACTCCGCCCCCCCCCCCCCACCCGATAGGTTGTTGACCAGACTCTCCATTTTGCTTTTCTCCGAAAACCTCGCGTCTGCGACACGTATTATATTCGAACAGAGCCAAAGCTGAACCTCATTTCAAAGCGTTGGCTGTCTTAATTGAAACAAACTATATCTCTGCAGTCTCTCATGCCAATCTCAAGTGTGTATGAATCTCAAAGAAGAGTGAATGGTGTTATGCTGAACTGCAGCAACTCAACATGTAAGATATGTACTAATGTACGCAGCCCCACTACACAATCCCTACCAGGAAAAACAAAGCAAAATTAGCAAATCCTAAGGTTTGTCACATAACTGGTCCCTGAACTAAAAGGACTGGGCTGCGAAGAAGTACCTTGAGAATTAGACCTCGCCATGCTGAAAAGGAGAAGGGAATGGGTGTTATGACTAAGATAAATAAGAGTCTTGGAGACACTGGTAACATGGAAGGCCCGCCTGGAGCAGGGACAGGACATGGCTAGAAACTCGAAACTCGTATAATTTGTTGAGATGTAAGCGAGTATATCTTCACTGTAGCTGCAGCGATCAAGTGGAGAGAAATGAACGTATAGGTTGATGAAGGCCTCTCCATCCATGGTCGCCAGAGAAAGTATTATAAGTATGAAGAGAACGCAGGCCGCTCTGACTTCAAATGTGGTGACCACAAGTATAAGTTTATATGTATATTTTGTGAACTTTATATGAGTACACAAAATATACATGAGCGCCCGCATAAACACACACTTGCGGGACCAACACACACACACACACACACACACACACACACACACACACACACACACACACACACACACACACACACACACACACACACACACACACACACACACACAAGATTCCCCCCTCCCACCTTTCCCCCCCTTTCTCCCCTCCCCCTTCATCCCATACCCTCCCTATCCCTCCTCCCCCCTCACCCCGTATCCTCCATGTCCCCCCTATCTCCTTAACCCACACCCTACCTGTCCCCCCTTCCATGAAACCCCCACCCCTCACCCCAAACTCCTCTGAGACCCTGCAAACCACCTCACAGATCATCTCACCCACTGAAAAGCTTTCCACACCAGCAGAATTTTCGCCAAGAAAGGGACAAGAAAATGAACTGAAGAAAGTGAGCTTTAGGGCAATGTACACTAACATAGATGGAATTACAAATAAAACAAGTGAACTCGGAGAATGGGCACTAGAAGAAAACCCAGACATAATAGCACTCACAGAAACAAAGCTAACAAACACCATAACAAACGCAGTGTTTCCACAGGGCTACTATGTAGTGAGGAAAGAGAGAGAAGGGAGAGGAGGAGGTGGTATGCTTTGCTACTAAGAGAAGGTTGGAGTTTCGAAGAGATGGTAATTCAGAACTGTGAAGGTTTCAGTGACTACATGTCAGGTACCATAGCAACTGGAGGACAGAAAATTATAGTAGTAGTCATATATAACCCCCCCCCCCGAATGTCAGAAGACCCAGACAGGAATATGATAGAAACAACTTGGCCACCATCAATATAATAGACAGAGCAGCTTCTGTGGCTAGCAGGAACGGATCCAGGCTACTAATCATGGGAGACTTCAACCTGGAAAGATAGATTGGGGGAACAGAGACCCACATGGAGGCCCAGACACATGGAGAGCTAAGCTGCTGGATGTGGCAACAAGAAACTTTTTAAGTCAATACATCAAGGGACTGACAAGAATGAGAGGAGAAGACGAATCAGCCTTGCTTGATCTGATATTTACCCTAAATGAGTCGGATATAAGGGAAGTTAAGTTGGAAGCCCCCTTGGGAATGAGTGATCATTGTGTATTGAGCTTTGAGTACCTGGTTGAGCTAGGAATTATCACCCCCAAAAAAGAACTGGGAAACAAAGGGCTGGCGTACCGAAAGGGAAACTATGAGGAGATGAATAAATTCCTATGGGATATACATTGGCACACAGAACTCGGAACCAAGTCCGTACAAGACATGATGGACTATGTCACCCAAAAATGTTAGGAGGCTGTAAGCAGGTTTGTCCCAGCCCAACAGGAAAAAACAGAGAAGCAAAGGAAGAATCCGTGGTTTAATAGGGAATGTATGAAAGCAAAGGAGTTGAACAAAAGGGCATGGAGGAACTTCCGTAATAACGGAACACCAGAAAGTAGAGAGAGAAACCAGAGAACCAGGAACGAGTATGTTAGTGTGAAAAGAGCAGCTGAGAAAAGGTATGAAAATGATATAGCTAATAAAGCCAAGACCGAACCAAAGCTACTATACAGTCACATCAGGAGGGAGACAACAGATGAAGGAACAGGTGATAAAACTTAGGACAGGTGAGGACAGGTACGAAGAGAATGACAAAGAGGTGTGTGAAGAACTCAACAAAAGGTTCCAGAGGTCTTTACAATAGAACAAGGAGAGGTCACAGCGCTTGGAGACGTGGCAGCAAACCAGGCGACCTTGGAAGGGTTCGAAATTACAAGAGATGAGGTCAAGAAGCACCTATTGGAGCTGGACGTGAGAAAAGCTGTTGGGCCGGACGGAATCTCACCATGGGTATTGAAAGAGTGTGCAGGAGCACTTTGCTTGCCACTCTCCATAGTGTATAGTAGGTCACTGGAAACGGGAGACCCCCCAGAAATATGGAAGACGGCTAATGTAGTCCCAATATACAAAAAGGGTGACAAACAAGAGGTACTGGACTACACCCCAGGGTCCTTAACTTGTATACCACACAAGGTGATGGAGAAGATTGTGAGAAAAAAAACCTAGTAACACATCTGGAGAGAAGGGACTTCGTGACAACCCATCAACATCGGTTCAGGGAGGGTAAATCTTGCCTTACAGGCTTGATAGAATTCTACGATCAAGTGACAAAGATTAAGCAAGAAAGAGAAGGATGGGAGGACAGCATTTTTTTGGACTGCCGGAAAGCCTTTGACACAGTACCCCATAAAAGGCTGATGCATAAGCTGGAGAAACAGGCAGGAGTAACTGGTCAGGTGCTCCAGTGGATAAGGGAATACCTAAGCAATAGGAAGCAGAGAGTTATAGTGAGGGGTGAGACCTCAGATTGGCGTGCAGTCACCAGTGGAGTCCCACAGGGCTCTGTACTCGGACCTATCCTGTTTCTGATATACGTAAATGATCTCCGAGAGGGTAAAGACTCATTCCTCTCAATGTTTGCTAACGACGCCAAAGTTATGAGAAGGATTAGGACAGAGGAAGACAGCTTGAGGCTTCAAGAAAACCTAGACAAGCTGCAGGAATGGTCTAACAAATAGTTGTTAGAGTTTAACCCAAGCAAATGTACTGTAATGAAGATAGGGGTAGGAAGCAGGAGACCAGATACAAGGTATCATTTGGAAGACGAAATACTTCAAGGGTCAGAAAGAGAGTAGACCTGGGGGTGGATATCACACCAGACCTGTCCCCTGAAGCTCATATCAAGAGGATAACATCAGCGGCATATGCCAGGTTGGCTAACATAATAACGGCCTGTAGAAACTTGAGTAAGGAATCTTTCAGAACTTTGTATACTACATATGTCAGACCAATCCTGGAGTATGCGGCTCCAGCATGGAGTCCATATCTGGTCAAGCATAATACTAAACTAGAAAAGGTTCAAAGGTTTGCCACCAGACTAGTACCCGAGCTGAGAGGTATGAGCTACGAGGAGAGACTGGGAATTAAACCTCACTTCGTAGGAAGACAGAAGAATTAGGGGGGACATGATCACCACATTCAAGATTCTCAAGGGAATAGATAGGGTAGATAAAGACAGGCTATTTAACACAAGGGGTACACGCACTAGGGGACACAGGTGGAAACTGAGTGCCCAAATGAGCCACAGAGATATTAGAAATAACTTTTTTAGTGTCAGAGTGGTTGACAAATGGAATGCATTAGGAAGTGATGTGGTGGAGGCTGACTCCATACACAGTTTCAAGTGTAGGTATTATAGAGCCCAATAGGCTCAGGAATCTGTACACCTGTTGATTGACGGTTGAGAGGCGGGACCAAAGAGCCAGAGCTCAACCCCCGCAAGCACAACTAAGTAAGTACAACTAGGTGAGTACACACACACACACACACACACACACACACACACACACACACACACACACACACACACCCACACACACACACACACACACACACACACACACACACACACACACACACACACAAACACACACACACACACACACACACACGAACAGAGAAATGAAGATGAGAAACCCATGGTTTAATCAAAGATGTAGGCTAGCTAAGCAGCAAAGTAAAAGGGCATGGAGAAACTATAGGAATAACAGGACACTGGAGAGCAGAGAAAGATACCAGAATGCCAGGAATGAATATGTCAGGATGAGAAGAGAGGCAGAAAGACAATACGAAAATGACATCGCAAGCAAGGCAAAGACTCAGCCTAAATTGTTGCATAGCCACATTAGGAGAAAAACAACAGTAAAGGAACAGGTTATGAGATTAAGGATAGGGGCGGAAGGATTCACTACAAATGACAAGGAAGTGTGTGAGGAATTGAATAAGAAATTCCAGGAGGTCTTCACCTTAGAACAAGGAGAAATTCCAGAGGTAAGTGAGGGAATAGCTAACCAGGAACCACTGGAAGAGTTTGAGATTACCAGTGGGGAAGTAAGGAAGTGTTTACTAGAGTTGGACGTGACGAAGGCTATAGGCCCAGATGGAATCTCCCCTTGGGTTCTAAAGGAAGGAGCAAGAGAACTGAGCCTACCACTCTCCATAGTGTATACCAAATCACTGGCAACAGGGGAACTGCCAGATACTTGGAAAGCAGCTAACGTAGTCCCGATATACAAGAAAGGGGATAGACAGGAGGCACTGAACTACAGTCCAGTGTCCCTAACCTGCATACCATGCAAACTGATGGAGAAGATTGTGCGAAAAAAACTAGTGGAGCATCTGGAGCGAAGGAACTTTGTAACACAGCATCAACATGGGTTCAGGGATGGCAGGTCCTGCCTCACAGGGTTACTTGAATTCTACGACCAGGCAACAAAAATAAGGCAAGAAAGAGAAGGGTGGGCAGACTGCATATTTTTGGATTGTCAGAAAGCCTTTGATACAGTGCCACACAAGAGGCTAGTGCGAAAGTTGGAGATGCAGGCTGGAGTGAGAGGGAAGGTACTCCGGTGGATAGAGGAATACCTAAGCAACAGGAGACAACGAGTCTGTGTGAGGGGTGAGGTCTCAGATTGGCGAGACGTCACAAGTGGAGTCCCGCAGGGGTCAGTCCTTGGACCTATACTGTTTCTGGTATATGTAAATGATCTCCCAGAGGGTATAGATTCGTTCCTCTCAATGTTTGCCGACGATGCAAAAATTATGAGGAGGATTGAAACAGAGGATGATAGTAGGAGGCTACAAGATGACCTGGATAGACTGAGTGAATGGTCCAACAAATGGCTGTTGAAGTTCAACCCGAGTAAATGCAAAGTAATGAAACTAGGCAGTGGAAACAGGAGGCCAGGCACAGGATACAGAATAGGAGATGAAGTACTTAATGAAACAGACAGAGAGAAAGATCTAGGAGTTGATATCACACCAAACCTGTCTCCTGAAGCCCACATAAAGAGAATAACGTCTGCGGCATATGCGAGGCTGGCTAACATCAGAACGGCGTTCAGGAACCTGTGTAAGGAATCATTCAGAATCTTGTACACCACATATGTAAGACCAATCCTGGAGTATGCGGCCCCAGCATGGAGCCCGTACCTTGTCAAGCACAAGACGAAGCTGGAAAAAGTCCAAAGGT
The DNA here is from genome assembly GCF_040958095.1 of Procambarus clarkii. NCBI lineage: Eukaryota > Metazoa > Arthropoda > Malacostraca > Decapoda > Cambaridae > Procambarus > Procambarus clarkii. The sequence goes on from NC_091174.1 coordinate 27,224,492, forward strand.
ATGCTACTAGACTAGTCCCAGAACTAAGAGGCATGAGTTATGAGGAAAGGCTGCGGGAAATGCACCTCACGACACTGGAAGACAGAAGAGTAAGGGGGGACATGATCACAACCTACAAAATCCTCAGGGGAATCGACCGGGTAAACAAGGATGAACTTTTCAACACTGGTGGGACGCGAACAAGGGGACACAGGTGGAAGCTGAGTACCCAAATGAGCCACAGAGACGTTAGAAAGAACTTTTTCAGTGTCAGAGTAGTTAGCAAATGGAATGCATTAGGAAGTGATGTGGTGGAGGCTGACTCCATTCACAGTTTCAAATGTAGATATGATAGAGCCCAATAGGCTCAGGAATCTGTACACCAGTTGATTGACGGTTGAGAGGCGGGACCAAAGAGCCAGAGCTCAATCCCCGCAAGCACAATTAGGTGAGTACAATTAGGTGAGTACACACACACACACACACACAGTCTCCTGAAGCCCACATAAAGAGAATAACGTCTGCGGCATATGCGAGGCTGGCTAACATCAGAACGGCGTTCAGGAACCTGTGTAAGGAATCATTCAGAATCTTGTACACCACATATGTAAGACCAATCCTGGAGTATGCGGCCCCAGCATGGAGCCCGTACCTTGTCAAGCACAAGACGAAGCTGGAAAAAGTCCAAAGGTATGCTACTAGACTAGTCCCAGAACTAAGAGGCATGAGTTATGAGGAAAGGCTGCGGGAAATGCACCTTACAACACTGGAAAACAGAAGAGTAAGGGGGGACATGATCACAACCTACAAAATCCTCAGGGGAATTGACCGGGTAAACAAGGATGAACTATTCAACACTGGTGGGACGCGAACAAGGGGACACAGGTGGAAGCTGAGTACCCAAATGAGCCACAGAGACGTTAGAAAGAACGTTTTCAGTGTCAGAGTAGTTAGTAAATGGAATGCATTAGGAAGTGATGTGGTGGAGGCTGACTCCATACACAGTTTCAAATGTAGATATGATAGAGCCCAATAGGCTCAGGAATCTGTACACCAGTTGATTGACGGTTGAAAGGCGGGACCAAAGAGCCAGAGCTCAACCCCCGCAAGCACAATTAGGTGAGTACACAGACACACTCATAATAGCTCTCACAGAAACAAAGATCACGAAAACAATAACAAATGCAGTGTTCCCACAGGACTATTATGTTATGAAGAAAGAGAGGGAAGGAAGAGGTGGTGGTCGTGTAGACCTGCTGGTAAGAAAAGGCTGGGATTTTGAGGAGTTGGTTATTCAGGGCTGTGAAGGTTTCAGTGACTACATAACAGGTACAATAACAACTGGAGGGCAAAAAATTATAGTCGTAGTCATATATAATCCACCACCATATGACAGAAGACCCAGACAGAAATATGATAGAAACAACATGGCCACCATTAACATAATAGAAAGAGCAGCTCTGTTCCTAGCAGGAATGGACCTGGACTATTAATAATGAGAGACTTCAACCATGGGAAGATAGATTGGGAGAACAGAGACCCGCATGTAGGACCAGAAACATGGGAGAGCTAAGCTACTGGACGTGGCAACAAGAAACTTTCTAAGCCAGCACATCAAGGAACCAACACGAATGAGAGGAGAAAATGATCCAGCAATGTTTGATTTTATATTTACCCTAAATGAGTGGGGTATAAGGGAAGTCAATATGGAAGCACCTTTCGGAATGAATGATCACAGTGTATTGAACTTTGAGTACCTGGTAGAGCTAGGAATTATCTCCCCCCAAAAAGAACTAGGAAACATAAGGCTGTCATACCGAAAGGGAAATTATGAGGAGATGAGAAGCTTCCTAATGGAAATTCCTTGGGACACAGACCTCAGAGCTAAGTCTCTACAAGATATCATGGACTATGTCACCCAAAAGTGTCAGGAGGTAGTAAGCAGATACATCCCGGCCCAAAAGAAAAAATCCGAGAAGCAAAAGAAGAATCCATGGTATAATAGGACATGTATGGAAGCAAAAAAACTGAACAAAAGGGCGTGGAGGAACTTCAGGAATAACAAAACACCAGAAAGCAGAGAGAGATACCAGAGAACCAGGAATGAGTATGTCAGGGTGAGAAGAGAAGCAGAGAAAAGTTATGAAAATGATATAGCAAACAAAGCCAAGACCGAACCAAAGCTACTCCACAGTCACATCAGAAGGAAAACAACAGTGAAAGAACAGAAAGTGAAACTTAGAACAGGCGAGGACAGGTATACAGAGAATGACAAAGAGGTGTGTGAAGAACTCAAGAAGACATTCCAGGTGGTCTTCACAACAGAACAAGGTGAGGTCACTGTGCTAGGAGAAAGGGAAGTAAACCAGGCGGCCTTGAAAGGGTACGAAATTACGAGAGAGGAGGTTAAGAGACACCTGCTGGATCTGGATGTTAGAAAGGCTGTAGGTCCTGACGGGATCTCGCCATGGGTACTGAAAGAGTGTGCAGAGGCACTTTGCTTGCCACTTTCCATAGTTTATAGTAGATCACTGGAGACGGGAAACCTACCAGAAATATGGAAGACAGCGAATGTGGTCCCAATATACAAAAAGGGCGACAGGCAAGAGGCACTGAACTACAGGCCAGTGTCCTTGACTTGTATATCATGCAAGGTGATGAAGAAGATCTTGAGAAAAAACCTGGTATCACATCTGGAGAGAAGGGACTTCGTGACAAATCGGCAACATGGGTTCAGGGAGGGTAAATCTTGCCTGACGGTCTTATTAATAGAATTCTACGACCAGGTGACAAAGATTAAGCAAGAAAGAGAGGGTTGGGCAGACTGCATTTTCTTGGATTGTCGGAAAGCGTTTGACACAGTACCGCATAAGAGGCTGGTACATAAGCTGGAGAGACAGGCAGGTGTAGCTGGTAAGGTGCTCCAGTGGATAAGGGAGTACCAAAGCAATAGGAAGCAGAGAGTTACGGGGAGGGGTGAGACCTCCGATTGGCGTGAAGTCACCAGTGGAGTCCCACAGGGCTCTGTGCTTGGACCTATCCTGTTTCTGATATACGTAAATGATCTCCCAGAGGGTATAGACTCATTCCTCTCAATGTTTGCTGACGACGCCAAAATTATGAGAAGGATTAAGACAGAGGAGGACAGCTTGAGGCTTCAAGAAGACTTGAACAAGCTGCAAGAATGGTCGAACAAATGGATGTTAGAGTTTAACCCGAGCAAATGTAATGTAATGAAGATAGGGGTAGGAAGCAGGAGGCCAGATACAAGGTATCATCTGGGAGAGGAAATTCTTCAGGAGTCAGAGAAAGAAAAAGACTTGGCGGTTGATATCACGCCAGACCTGTCTCAAGCAGCCCATATCAAGAGGATAACATCAGCGGCATA
>NC_091174.1:27232858-27300358 GCF_040958095.1 Procambarus clarkii
GTGCCTATAATTCCCTGTCCGTGCATACTAGAGTGCTCTCGAGTTACCCAAGTAGAAGCCGTGAGGTCCTTTGACTGGTTGAGCTTGTTTGTCTCTGCACACACACACAAACCCGCACACACACACACACACAAACCCGCACACACACACACACACACACACATACACACAAACACTGTGCTAGGAGAAAGGGAGGTAAACCAGGCGGCCTTGGAAGAGTTCGAAATTACGAGAGAGGAGGTCAAGAGACACCTGCTGGATCTGGATGTTAGAAAGGCTGTTGGTCCAGACGGGATCTCACCATGGGTACTGAAAGAGTGTGCAGAGGCACGTTGCTTGCCACTCTCCATAGTGTATAGTAAGTCACTGGAGACGGGAGACCTATCAGAAATATGGAAGACTGCTAATGTAGTACCAATATACAAAAAGGGAGACAGACAAGAGGCACTGAACTACAGGCCAGTGTCCTTAACTTGTATACCATGCAAGGTGATGGAGAAGATTGTGAGAAAAAACCTAGTAACACATCTGGAGAGAAGAGACTTCGTGACAACCCATCAACATGGGTTCAGGGAGGGTAAATCTTGCCTTACAGGCTTGATAGAATTCTACAATCAGGTGACAAAGATTAAGCAAGAAAGAGAAGGATGGGCGGACTGCATTTTTTTGGACTGTCGGAAAGTTTGACACAGTACCCCACAAAAGGTTGATGCATAAGCTGGAGAAACAGGCAGGAGTAACTGGTAGGGCGCTCCAGTGGATAACGGAGTACCTAAGCAATAGGAAGCAGAGAGTTACAGTGAGAGGTGAGACCTCAGAATGGCGTGAAGTCACCAGTGGAGATCCACAGGGCTCTGTGCTTGGACCTATCCTGTTTCTGATATACATAAATAGTCTCCCAGAGGGTAGAGACTCATTTCTCTCAATGTTTGCTGACGACGCCAAAATTATGAGAAGGATTAAGACAGAGGAGGACAGTTTGAGGCTTCAAGAAGACCTGGACAAGCTGCAGGAATGATCGGACAAATGGCTGTTAGAGTTTAACCCGAGCAAATATAATGTAATGAAGATAGCGGTAGGAAGCAGGATACCAGACACAAGGTATCATTTGGGAGATGAAATACTTCAAGAGTCAGAGAGAGAGAAAGACCTGGGGGTTGATATCACGCCGGACCTGTCCCCTGAAGCTCATATCAAGAGGATAACATCAGCGGCATATGCCAGGTTAGCTAACATAAGAACGGCCTTTTAGAAACTTGTGTAAAGAACCTTTCAGAACGTTATATACCACATATGTCAGACCAATCCTGGAGTATGCGGCTCCAGCATGGAGCCCATATCTAGTCAAGCATAAGACTAAACTGGAAAAGGTTCAAAGGTTTGCCACCAGACTAGTACCCGAGCTGAGAGGTATGAGCTACGAGGAGAGACTACGGGAATTAAACCTCACTTCGTTGGAAGACAGAAGAGTTAGGGGGGACATGATCACCACATTCAAGATTCTCAAGGGAATCGACAGGGTTGATAAAGACAGGCTATTTAACACAAGTGGCACACGCACTAGGGGACACAGGTGGAAACTGAGTGCCCAAAAGAGCCACAGAGATATTAGAAAGAACTTTTTTAGTGTCAGAGTGGTTGACAAATGGAATGCATTAGGAAGGGATGTGGTGGAGGCTGACTCCATACACAGTTTCAAGTGTAGATATGATAGAGCCCAATAGGCTCAGGAACCTGTACACCTGTTGATTGACGGTTGGTAGGCGGGACCAAAGAGCCAGAGCTCAACCCCTTCAACCCCTTCTAGAAAATGACTGCTAAAGTTCAACTCGGGAAAGTGTAAGGTGATGAAATTAGGCGAAGGGAGCAGGAGGCTGAACACAAGGTACCATCTGGGAGGGGAAATCCTGCAAGAGTCAAATAGAGAGAAGGATCTGGGGGTTGATATCACACCGAACTTGTCCCCAGAGGCCCACATCAAAAGAATATCATCAGCGGCATATGTTAGACTGGCCAACATAAGAACTGCCTTCAGAAACTTGTGTAAGGAATCTTTCAGAACCCTGTATATCACTTACGTAAGACCAATCCTGGAGTATGCAGCTCCAGCCTGGAGTCCATACCTAGTTAAACACAAGACAAAGTTAGAGAAGATTCAGCGGTATGCCACCAGGCTCGTCCCGGAACTGAGAGGATTGAGCTACGAGGAAAGGCTAAAGGAGCTGAACCTCACATCCCTGGAAAACAGAAGAGTAAGGGGAGACATGATAACCACCTACAAAATTCTCAGTGGAATTGACAGGGTGGACAAAGACAAACTCTTCAGCACGGGTGGGACACGAACAAGGGGACACAGGTGGAAACTTAGTACCCAGATGAGCCACAGAGACGTTAGAAAGAATTTTTTCAGTGTCAGAGTAGTTAATAAATGGAATGCACTAGGAAGTGATGTGGTGGAGGCTGACTCCATACACAGTTTCAAATGTAGATATGATAGAGCCCAGTAGGCTCAGGAATCTGTACACCAGTTGATTGACAGTTGAGAGGCGGGACCAAAGTGCCAAAGCTCAACCCCCGCAAGCACAATTAGGTGAGTACAATTAGGTGAGTACACACTCATATACGCATATACACTGATTATTCCCCCCAATTCACTAGCTACGCAAGAGCTTCCCAGACCCTTCTGACCTCAGCGGCTGTCTGACCTCAACTGTACTGAATGCAAAATTCCATGGAGTGTTCACAACCGAGCCTGAGCAGCTCCCATTTTTAGAAGCGATTACCCTAGATGAAAGACTATCAGATATAGAGGTGACAGCAGAGGAGGTAATGAAACGGTTGACAACACTGGATGCAAATAAAGCTGTTGGACCTACCTTGAGGCTACTTTGAGGTGCTTCCGGGGCTTAGTGTCCCCGCGGCCCGGTCGTCGACCAGGCCTCCTGGTTGCTGGACTGATCAACCAGGCTGTTAGACGCGGCTGCTCGCAGCCTGACGTATGAGTCACAGCCTGGTTGATCAGGTATCCTTTGGAGGTGCTTATCCAGTTCTCTCTTGAACACTGTGAGGGGTTTGCCAGTTATGCCCCTTATGTGTAGTGGAAGCGTGTTGAACAGTCTCGGGCCTCTGATGTTGATAGAGTTCTCTCTCAGAGTGCCTGTTGCACCTCTGCTTTTCAACGGGGGTATTCTGCACATCCTGCCATGTCTTCTGGTCTCATGTGGTGTTATTTCTGTGTGCAGATTTGGGACCAGCCCCTCAATTATTTTCCACGTGTAAATTATTATGTATCTCTCCCGCCTGCGCTCAAGGGAGTACAGATTTAGGCTCTTTAGTCGGTCCCAGTAATTTAGATGTTTTACTGAGTGGATTCTAGCAGTAAAGGATCTCTGCACGCTCTCTAGGTCAGCAATTTCTCCAGCTTTGAAAGGGGCTGTCATTGTGCAGCAGTACTCCACTCTAGAGACCACAAGCGTTTTGAAAAGTATCATCATCGGTATAGCATCTCTAGTGTGAAAAGAAAAGTTCTTGTTATCCAACCTGTCATTTTTTCTTGCAGTTGTGACGGCTACTTCATTGTGTTCTTTAAAGGTAAGGTCTTCCGACATGAGTACACCCAGATCCTTTACATTGCCTTTTCGTTCTATGTTATGATTTGCCTGAGTTTTGTACGTGGTTTCTGTTTTTATATATTCAATTTTTCCGTAGCGCATGAGCTGGAACTTATCCTCGTTAAACTCCATATTATTTTCTGTAGCCCATAGAAAGACCTGATCTACATCTGATTGGAGGTTTGCCGTGTCCTCTATGTTGCCAACTCTCATGAAAATCCTAGTGTCATCTGCAAAGGATGATACAGTGCTATAGGTTGTGTTCTGGTCTATGTCCGATATGAGGATGAGAAAAAGTACTGGAGCAAGCACAGTACCCTGGGGGACTGAGCTCTTCACGGTTGATGGGCTGGATTTTATTTTGTTGACTATTACACATTGGGTTCTGTTAGTCTGGAAATTGTAGATCCATCTGCCTATTTTCCCGGTAATTCCTTTTGAACGCATTTTATGTGCAATAACACCATGGTCACATTTATCAAAAGCTTTTGCGAAATCTGTGTAAATTACATCAGCGTTTTGTTTGTCTTCCATAGCATCTAATGCCATATCATAGTGGTCCAGCAACTGCGACAGGCAAGAGCGCCCTGTTCTGAAACCATGTTGTCCGGGGTTATGGAGATGCTGTGATTCCATGTATTTTGTGATCTTACTTCTTAGCACTCTCTCAAAAATTTTTATGATGTGCGATGTTAGTGCTATCGGTCTGTAATTTTTTGCCTCTGCCTTATTTCCTCCTTTATGGAGTGGTGCTATCTCTGCTGTTTTTAGTATGTCAGGGATAACGCCAGTATCTAGGCTTTGTCTCCACAGAATGTGAAGGGCCTGCGATAGTGGTTTTTTACAGTTCTTGATGAATATGGAGTTCCAAGAATCCAGGCCTGGTGCAGAGTGCATAGGCATACTGTTTATGGCTCCTTCAAAATCTAGTGGGGATAGGGCGACGTCTGATATATGATTTGATGTTGGTATCATATCCATGAAAAATTCATTTGGGTTATCAATCTTTAGTGCATTTAATGGCTCGCTGAAAACAGAGTCGTACTGCTCCCTCAGTAACTCGCTCATTTCTTTGTTGTCATCGGTGAAAGTTCCATCTCCCTTTTGCAGGGGCCCGATACTAGATGTGGTTTTTGATCTTGATTTTGCATAGGAGAAAAAATATTTCGGATTTCTCTCTATTTCACTGATGGCCTTTTGCTCTCTTTGCCTCTCCTGGGTTTTGTATGATTCTTGTAGCTTGAGTTCAATATTTTCTATTTCTCTACCTAACCTTCTTCGCCGTTCTTGAGATAGCGTGCGACTCTCAAGTTGTTCCGCGATTCGTTTTCTTCGCCTATATAGGGAACGACGTTCCCGTTCCAATCTGCATCTCTTTCTCTTTTTTCTTAGGGGTATGCGGTTTGAACATATTTCTAGTGCTGCTGAGCTTATTTTTTCCAGGCACTGGTTTAGGTTTGCATTTCCTAGCTGTTCTTCCCAGTTTATTTCTGTGAAGTCCTGGTTTATTTGCTCCCAGTTTATCCGTTTATTATTGAAGTTGAATATGCTGAAATCTCCTCCACCGGGAATCTGGACTGGTTTTGAAGGTCCATTCCCCATGGTTGTCAGAACTTCAATTAAGTTGTGATCTGAGTAACAGGTATTTGTAATCATTATGTTCCCGATCAACTCATCATTATTAGTGAAAATGAGGTCCAGCGTGTTCTCCTTCCTAGTTGGTTCTACTATTTGCTGGTTTAAGGCAAACCTATCGCACATCCGTAGCAGGTCATTTGCATGTGCCTGTTCATTTAGGCTACTTCCTGATATTCTTTCTGATATTACTGTATTAGCCAGGTGCTTCCATTTCAGGTGCCGTAGGTTGAAGTCCCCAAGCAGGATGATGTTCGGAGCTGGATTTGTGAGGTTTTCCAAGCAATGCTCTATTTTCATTAGTTGGTCTTTAAACTGCTGAGGGTTTGCCTCCGGTGACTTATATACAAGGACAACAACTATATTTAGGATCTCTATTTTGACTATCAGCACTTCCACCATATCATTTGAGGTGTTTAGCAGCTCAGTACAGATGAGTGTGTCTTTGATGTAGAGGCTGACCCCACCCTGAAGCCGGTGTTTCCTATCACATCTGAAGAGATTGTACTCTGAGATCCATATTTCACCATCAAGGTAGTCCTTTGTGTGAGTTTCCGTTAGGGCTGCAAACACTGCATTTGCCTCATGAAGGAGACCATCTATAAAGTGAACTTTGTTGGATTTGCGTGTTTTTATACCCTGGATGTTGGCAAATATAAATGATGTTATCGTGTTAGTGAAAGTGCTGGATGCTGTAATTGGTGTTAATATCTGAGGCTCTGGTAAGACTGTGTTTGCGTCCTCTCTAGCACTTGACCGAGTTGGTGGTAGAGTCTGGTCATTTTTAGCCATTCTTCTCCTCCTCCTCTTGCTAAAAAATTATCCCGGTCGATGGAGTAGTGGCTGTTTTCATAGTGGTAGTCTGTCGGTTTTATTCGCCTGGTACCTCTTATATGAAAAGCTGGGCATTCAGCATTGAAGCACTCTTTCCTGTCCAAAGAGTTCTTGCAAATTTCTGGGTGAAAGAATTCACAGCTTTTGGTACATTTACCTGTATTGAGGAGGTTTCTGTACTTTCTAGGGTGATCGTGTGTACATGTTCCATTTATTTTTCCCGATTCCCCATGCTTACAGGTAGCCCATCTGTAATACCAACAGATTTTGGGGCCTTGTTTTGTTTGTTTCCCTCTGCCAGGGACCGCACTCTGCTGCGGCGCCCCCGACACTGTGCCCTGCTCCGGTGCCTGTGACACTGTGCCCTGCTCCGGTGCCTGTGACACTGTGCCCTGCTCCGGGGCCTGTGACACTGTGCCCTGCTCCGGGGCCTGTGACACCACGCTCTGCTCCGGGGCCTGTGACACCGCGCTCTGCTCCGGTGCCTGTGACACTGTGCCCTGCTCCGGGGCCTGTGACACCGCGCTCTGCTCCGGTGCCTGTGACACCGCGCACTGCTCAGGGGTCCCCGACCCCGTGCCCTGCTCAGGCATCTCCGACTCCGCGCCCTGCTCAGGCATCCCCGACTCCGCGCCCTGCTCAGACATCCCCGACTCCGCGCCCTGCTCAGGCATCCCTGACTCCGTGCCCTGCTCAGGCATCCCCGACTCCGCGCCCTGCTCAGGCATCCCCGACTCCGCGCCCTGCTCAGGCGCCGCTGCCACAGAGCTCTGTGCCACAGCTGGTTGTACCTTGGTGTCATGTACAGTTTGTTTGAAGACATTAGAAATTGCTATGCAGGCATTAATTAGTAATTCTCTGTTTTCGGCGGGAGTTTTATCCAGGATTTCCATCAATTTCAAAAAAGTTACATCATCCTTTTTGCAGAGCCAGTACACAGAGTGGTCACTGGGACCATTTCTCCTTGAATTGTTAGTCATGTTGGCACATTTTTTGTGTATGACTGCTGAACAGAGTTGGCATTGAAAGCTCTGTTGGTAATCTACCTTCATGTTGCATTCTATGCACGTTTTTATCAAAGCCACTTTTTGAACACTTCTGTTCATTGGTGATGGTCTTACAAGGTGGGGTGTTGACCGGTGGGGGAGTTAACCGCGGGTGCTGGCCGTGGGAGCTGGCTGTGGGTGTTGACCGTGGGTGTTTACCAACTTGAGATAGGCCTGGAAGAGGCTGTATGGACGGCCAGTGTTGCTACCACCTGTCGCAATCTTAATTTGTTTTGTTCACTTGTTAGGTTACATTACTTGCATTTTCCCACTAGTTATCTTACAGCGGATGCGTCTAGTTTCTGTGTCTGGGCACTAGTTACCTGAGTACGTTACACTATTTGAAAAAATACACACACAGAGGGAACTGACAAAGTATCACCGTGGATACTTAAAGAGGCAGCGCAGGCTCTCAGCGTACCTCTGGAATGATCTTTAATGAGTCACTTATGTCGGGAGAATTGCCCAGTTGCTGGAAGGAGGCAAATGTCGTACCGATTTTCAAGAAAGGTGATAGGGAGGAGGCACTTAACTACAGACCCGTATCACTGACAAGCATCCCCTGCAAAATACTTGAAAGAATAATTAGGTTTAGACTTGTTGAGCACCTGGAGAGCATTGGGTTTGTAAACAAGCACCAATATGGGTTCTGGACAGGGAAATCATGCCTAACAAACCTTTTACAATTCTATGATAAAGTAACAAGGATAAGGCAGGACAGAGAAGGCTGGGCAGACTGCATATTTCTTGACTGCCAAAAGGCCTTTGATAAAGTACCGCGCATGAGACTGCTATACAAACTTGAGAGGCAGGCAGGAGTAAGCGGAAAGGCCCTAGTATGGGTGAAGAACTACCTAACAGGAAGGAGCCAGAGGGTAATGGTAAGGGGCGAGAAGTCGGACTGGCGAACAGTAACAAGTGGAGTACCTCAAGGATCGGTGCTGGGACCAATCCTCTTTCTAATTTACGTAAATGATATGTTTACAGGAGTGGAATCATACATGTCAATGTTTGCGGATGACGCAAAATTAATGAGAAGAGTTGTGACAGACGAGGATTGTAGGATCCTCCAAGAGGACTTAAACAGGCTGCAGAGATGGTCAGGGAAATGGCTACTGGAGTTTAACACCAGTAAATGTAAAGTTATGGAAATGGGATCAGGTGATAGGAGACCAAAGGGACAGTACACAATGAAGGGGAACAGCCTACCTGTAACGATTCGAGAAAGAGACCTGGGAGTGGATGTGACACCTAATCTAACTCCTGAGGCACATATAAATAGGATAACGACAGCAGCGTACTCTACACTGGCGAAAATTAGAACTTCATTTAGAAACCTAAATGAGGAGGCTTTTAGGGCGCTTTACACTGCCTACGTGAGACCCGTCTTAGAGTATGCCGCACCATCATGGTGCCCCCACCTGAAGAAACACATAAGGAAACTGGAAAAGGTTCAGAAGTTTGCAACGAGATTCGTCACAGCTTTACGAAGGATTGGGTATGAAGAGCGCCGGATGGAACTGAACCATACGACACTAGAAAAAAGAAGAGAGAGGGGGGGATATGATAGGAACGTATAAAATACTCAGGGGGGGGATTGATAGAGTGGAAATATACGTAATGTTCACACGGAATAGTAACAGAACGAGGGGACCTGGGTGGAAGCTGGAAACTCAAATGAGTCAAAGATATTAGGAATTTTTCTTTAAACGTGAGAGTAGTGGGAAAATGGAATGCACTTAAGGAGCAGGTTGTACGCGAACAAGGGGACACGGGCGAAAACTGAGTACCCAAATGAGCCACAGGCACGTTAGAAAGAACTTTTTTACTGTCAGAGTAGTTAAATTAACAGATGGAATGCATTAGGCAGTGATGAGGTGGAGGCAGACTCTATACACAGTTTAAAATGTAGATATGATAGACCCCAGTAAGCTCATAAATCTGTACACCAGTTGATTGACAGTTGAGAGGCGGGACCACAGAGCCAGAGCACAACCCCCGCAAGCACAACTAGGTAAATACAACTAGGTGAGTACACACACACACACACACACACACACACACACACACACACACACACACACACGGGGGCCTGGTAGCCTGGTGGATAGCGCGCAGGACTCGTAATTCTGTGGCGCGGGTTCGATTCCCGCACGAGGCAGAAACCAAAAATGGGCAAAGTTTCTTTCACCCTGAATGCCCCTGTTACCTAGCAGTAAATTGGTACCTTGGAGTTAGTCAGCTGTCACGGGCAGCTTCCTGGGGTGTGTGTGTGTGGTGTGGAGAGAGAGAGAGGAAAAAAAAGTAGTTAGTAAACAATTGATTGACAGTTGAGAGGCGGGCCAATAGAGCAAAGCTCAACCCCCGCAAACACAACCAGGTGAATACAACTAGGTGAATACAAACGGGGGGGGGGGGGATGGCCGAGTGGACAGCGCTGTAGACTCGTGGACCTAGGAACCGGGGTTTGATCCCCCGGCCCCGCCGGAAAAACAAATGAACAGAGTTTCATTCACCCTGATGCCCCTGATACCTAGCAGTAAATAGGTACCTGGGAGTTAGACAGCTGCTTCCAGGGTGTGTGTGTATGTGTATAAAAAAAAAGTTACTAGTTGTAACAGTTGATTAATTGACAGTTGAGAGGCGGGCCAAAAAGAGCAGAGCTCAACCCCCGCAAGCACAACTAAGTGAATACAATTAGGTGAATACACACACACATATATATATATACACGCACACACAATATGCAGGGGCAGGGCATATGTCCCTATACCCTGCTCACAGGGCAAGTCATAGGGACAGGGAACACTGGGCTGCGCTCCTCAAATAAGTAGTCATATCTCTCGACAGCAAAGTGATACTGAGGAAAGTCAGTGTGTAGTGATAGTACGAAGTATAACACAACGCATAGGCAATAGCAATTTAGTGGCAGTGTCGGATTGTGCTAAGTGGACAACTACAATAGGAGTACGAAATCTGTGCCCCAAGGGACAAACCTGGAGCCTGGCAGCGGTCAACAACAACTATAACTGCTACAGATGCTTCATACTACCCTAGTGTGCTCTGGTGGTTGAGCTGGCCGGTAAGAGTCTCTAGCGTTAATTAACGGTGTACAGTGTCTTTATTATAACAAGCAGTCTTGAATATCAGCTAAAGAGCGTAAAGAGTCTTGAAATATACGGCTCATGTGGGTACTAGTTTTTCTCACCCAAGTGTCATAAGACCACACCGCCAATCCCCCCCTCCCCCAACCATGCACCACCCGCCATACACACACACACACACATACATGCACGCACACACACACACATGCACGCACACCCTCATTCCATTTCCTCCCTCTCTCCCTCGCTCTACATGCTCTCTCTCTCTCTCTCTCTCTCTCTCTCTCTCTCTCTCTCTCTCTCTCTCTCTCTCTCTCTCTCTCTCTCTCTCTCTCGCCCTCCTCCTGGCAAACCCTAACAAGACATAGTAGGAACAGGAACAAATGTGGCAGTGAGGACTAACAAGGGAACAGGGAAAAATCAATGTGACCAAAGGAAGGAAGTGTTTACTTAGGTTTGGCCATGAAAGCAGCCACCACAGTGGAAGCAGCACGGGCCACTAGTCAGATGCTGGTAAGAAAAAGATCAGTGGTAGCTGTGGGTATTAAAGAGCAGGAAGGCTCCAATAGGACTGAATGGAACGATAAGGACAGAGCGGCAGTGAATGAAACACCAAAGGTGCTAGAAATGGAAGGTGCTGAACATAGCATTCAGTTTTCAGGTTAGGCTGGTACAACAAGGACAGAGACTGTGTGTTAATGATAGTGTTTACAAGTGAGACCACAAACGAGAAGATTCTAACAAGGAAGAGCCACAAGGAAGGTAGCAAGATTCTAACTAGGAAGGTAGAATGCACTGCTCGGCATACTATGCAAGGCCCGATTTACCTAATAGGCGGAGTGATTTTCGTTATTTTAAATAAATTGTTTCCGAACGGTTTATTTTAATTATTAATTAACATTATATTAGACTAGGAACATAGAGTATTGACTCAGTTATGTTAATTTAGGTTAGGTTAAGATAGGTTAGGTTAGGTAGTGTTGGTTAGGTTCGGTCATATAGCTACGTTAATTTTAATTCCAATAAAAAAAAACTTGAAATCATACATAATGAGTCGCTTTATGATGAGTACATAATGGGTCGCTTTATCATTTCATAAGAAAAAAAATTAGAGAAATATATAAATTCAGGAAAACTTGGTTTATTAGGCAAATCGGGCCTTGCATAGTAGGCCGAGTACAATGTTCTGGCTACTAGGTACAATATATATATATATATATATATATATATATATATATATATATATATATATATATATATATATATATATATATATATATATATATATATGTCGTACCTAGTAGCCAGAACTCACTTTTCAGCCTACTATGCAAGGCCCGATTTGCCTAATAAGCCTAGTTTTCATGAATTAATTGTTTTTCGACTACATAACCTACCTAACCTAACCTAACCTAACTTTTTCGGCTACCTAACCTAACCTAACCTATAAAGATAGGTTAGGTTAGGTTAGGTAGGGTTGGTTAGGTTCGGTCATATATCTACGTTAATTTTAACTCAAATAAAAAAAAATGACCTCATACATAATGAAATGGGTAGCTTTATCATTTCATAAGAAAAAAATTAGAGAAAATCTATTAATTCAGGAAAACTTGGCTTATTAGGCAAATCGGGCCTTGCATAGTAGGCTGAGAAGTGAGTTCTGGCTACTAGGTACGACATATATATATATATATATATATATATATATATATATATATATATATATATATATATATATATATATATATATATATATATATATACCTAGTAGCCAGAACGCACTTCTCGGCCTACTATACAAGGTCCGATTTGCCTAATAAGCCAAGTTTTCCTGAATTAATATATTTTCTCTAATTTTTTTCTGATGAAATGATAAAGCTACCCATTTCATTATGCATGAGGTCAATTTTTTTTATTGGAGTTAAAATTAACGTAGATATATGACCGTACCTAACCAACCCTACCTAACCTATCTTTATAGGTTAGGTTAGGTTAGGTAGCCGAAAAAGTTAGGTTAGGTTAAGTTAGGTAGGTTAGGTAGTCGAAAAACAATTAATTCATGAAAACTTGGCTTATTAGGCAAATCGGGCCTTGCATAGTAGGCTGAGAAGTGCGTTCTGGCTACTAGGTACGACATATATATATATATATATATATATATATATATATATATATATATATATATATATATATATATATATATATATATATATATATATATATATATATGTATGTATGTCGTACCTAGTAGCCAGAACGCACTTCTCAGCCTACTATGCAAGGCCCGATTTGCCTAATAAGCCAAGTTCTCCTGGGGTAATATATTTTCTCTAATTTTTTTTAATGAAATGATAAAGCTATCCATTTCATTATGTATGAGGTCAATTTTTTTTATTGGAGTTAAAATTAACGTAGCTATATGACCGAACCTAACCAACCCTACCTAACCTAATCTAACCTATCTTTATAGGTTAGGTTCGGTTAGGTAGCCGAAAAAGTTAGGTTAGGTTAGGTTAGGTAGGTTAGGTAGTCGAAAAACAATTAATTCATGAAAACTTGGCTTATTAGGCAAATTGGGCCTTGCATAGTAGGCTGAGAAGTGCGTTCTGGCTACTAGGTACGACATATATATATATATATATATATATATATATATATATATATATATATATATATATATATATATATATATATATATATATATATATATATATATATATATATGCGACATATGCGTTAACAACACTCCTCTTGTACCTATCTGGGCAGTCGCTGTTGGCATTTAGGCACATTCCTATGTTCGTTTCCTTAGTGTAAACTGCAGTGTGGAAAACTCAGCTCTTTTCCATGACTGTTACATCTAGAAAGGGCAGCTTCCCATCCTTTTCCATCTCGTAGGTGCCTAAATGCAAACAGCGACTGCCCAGACAGGTACAAGAGGAGTGTTGTTAACGCATATGTCGACCGTGCTCTCAGCCACAGCTCAGAATGGAAGCAAGTCGACGAAGAACTCTGTAGGGTAATGCAGGTCCTAGTCAACAACGGCTTCTCCAATGGTTTCGTCGAAGACATCATAAGAAGGAAAGTGAAACGCCATGCAACCTCTGAAGAGACAACCAACACAACACCTATACCCCCTATTAGACTATTTTACAGGAACTTCTTTTCCACAGTTCATAAAACGGAGGAAAGGATCCTGAAAGATATTGTTAATAGAAGCGTTATCCCTACAGACAAAAATCAGAGGATACAACTGACGATTTACTATAAAACCAGAAAAACGGCCAGCCTACTCATGAGAAACTCTCCAGACACAAAGCAGAACGCTTTAAAAGAGACCAACGTCGTCTATGCCTTCAAATGCCCACTTAGGGACTGTAAGCTCCAAAAAACCCAGTATATAGGCAAGACAACAACATCTCTTTCTAGGCGTTTAACGATGCATAAGCAACAGGGCTCCATTAAGGAACATATAATCTCTTCCCACAACCAAACCATCGCCAGAGAAATCCTAGTAAACAACACAGAAATCATCGATAGATACAGCGATAGCAGAAGGCTTGACGTTTGCGAGGCACTGCACATTAAGAAGTCAACACCAGCAATCAACAGCCAATTAATGCACAATTATATTCTACCCACCTCAAGGCTCCGCTCCAATATAGAAGCATCAAGAAATATGGACCAATAGGCTTTCTACAATCACTTCCATTTCAATACCCATTGTTTCGTGTTCTGTCTTGTGTTGATGAAATTAATACCCTATTAAATACCATCTCACCCCATCCACCTCACTCAAAAGTAGATATAAACAAATCGGAGATATGTAAGTTCTATTCAGTTGTGTATGTGTAAAGTCTTTGAAAATGTAATAAGTTTTACGAAACGCGCTCAAGTGTCGCGTCAGACTAGAAATAAAAATGAATTTTGGAGAATTGATTTTTGAATTACCTCCAACAGTGAAAAGAAATGTACGAAAGAATGAGAAAATTCGTGTTAGAATTATTAATCTTACTTTTTCGGTCATATTTAATAATATATGTCTACAGGAAAGACTGCTACCAAAATATACTAATATATATATTTATATATATATAAATATATATATATATATATATATATATATATATATATATATATATATATATATATATATATATATATATATATATTTATATACATATATGTCGTACCTAGTAGCCAGAACGCACTTCTCGGCCTACTATGCAAAGCCCGATTTGCCTATTAAGCCAAGTTTTCCTGAATTAATATATTTTTTCTAATTTTTTTCTTATGACATGATAAAGCTACCCATTTCATTAAGTATGAGGTGAATTTTTTTTTAATTGGAGTTAAAATTAACGCAGATATATGACCGAACCTAACCAACCCTACCTAACCTAACCTAACCTATCTTTATAGGTTAGGTTAGGTTAGGTAGCCGAAAAAGTTAGGTTAGGTTAGGTTAGGTAGGTTAGGTCGTTGAAAAACAATTATATCATGAAATCTTGGCTTATTAGGCAAATCGGGCCTTGCATAGTAGGCAGAGAAGTGCGTTCTGGCTACTAGGTACGACATATATATATATATATATATATATATATATATATATATATATATATATATATATATATATATATATGTCGTACCTAGTAGCCAGAACTCACTTCTCAGCCTACTATTCAAGGCCCGATTTGCCTAATAAGCCAAGTTTTCCTGAATTAATATATTTACTATAATTTTTTTCTTATGAAATGATAAAGCAACCCTTTTCTCTATGTATGAGGTCAATTTTTTTTTATTGGAGTTAAAATTAACGTAGATATATGACCGAACCTAACCAACCCTACCTAACCTAACCTAACCTATATTTATAGGTAAGGTTAGGTTAGGTAGCCAAAAAAAGCTAGGTTAGGTTAGGTTAGGTAGGTTAGGTAGACGAAAAAACATTAATTCATGAAAACTTGGCTTATTAGGCAAATCGGGCCTTGAATAGTAGGCTGAGAGGTGCGTTCTGGCTATTAGGTACGACATATATATATATATATATATATATATATATATATATATATATATGTCGTACCTAATAGCCAGAACTCACTTTTTGGCCTACTATTCAAGGCCCGATTTGCCTAATAAGCCAAGTTTTCCTGAATTAATATATTTTTTCTAATTTTTTTCTCATGAAATGATAAAGCTACCCATTTCATTATGTATTAGGTCAATTTTTTTTTATTGGAGTTAAAATTAACGTAGATATATGACCGAACCTAACCAACCCTACCTAACCTAACCTAACCAATCTTTATAGGTAAGGTTTGGTTAGGTAGCCGAAAAAGTTAGGTTAGGTTAGGTTAGGTAGGTAAGGTAGTCGAAAAACAATTAATTCATGAAAACTTGGCTTATTAGGCAAATCGGGCCTTGCATAGTAGGCTGAGAAGTGCGTTCTGGCTACTAGGTACGACATATATATATATATATATATATATATATATATATATATATATATATATATATATATATATATATATATATATATATATATATATATATATATATATATGTCGTACCTAGTAGCCAGAACGCACTTCTCAGCCTACTATGCAAGGCCCGATTTGCCTAATAAGCCAAGTTTTCATGAATTAATATATTTTCTCTAATTTTTTTCTTATGAAATGATAAAGCTACCCATTTCATTATGTATGAGGTAAATTTTTTTTTATTATAGTTAAAATTACCGTAGATATATGACCGAACCTAACCAACCCTACCTAACCTAACCTAACCTATCTCTATAGGTTAGGTTAGGTTAGGTAGCCAAAAAAGTTAGGTTAGGTTAGGTTAGGTAGGTTAGGTAGTCGAAAAACAATTAATTCATGAAAACTTGGCTTATTAGGCAAATTGGGCCTTGCATAGTAGGCTGAGAAGTGCGTTCTGGCTACTAGGTACGACATATATATATATATATATATATATATATATATATATATATATATATATATGTATATATATATATATATATATATATATATATATATATATATATATATGTATATATATATATATGTATATATATATATATATGTATATATATATATATGTATATATATATATATGTATATATATATATATGTATATATATATATATGTATATATATATATATGTATATATATATATATGTATATATATATATGTATATATATATATATATATATGTATATATATATATATATATGTATATATATATATATATATGTATATATATATATATATATGTATATATATATATATATATGTATATATATATATATATGTATATATATATATATATATATATATATATATATATATATATATATATATATATATATATATATATATATATATATATATATATACATATATAAATTATTAAATATAACCGAAAAAGTAAGATTAATAATTCTAACACGAATTTTCTCGATCTTTCTTATGTTTCTTTTCACTGTTGATGGTAATTGAAAAATCAATTCTCCAAAATTCATTTTTATTTCTAGTTTGACGCGTCACTTTTGCTCATTTCGTAAAACTTATTACATTTTCAAAGACTTTAGTTTACACACACACAACTATAACTGAATAGAGCTTAAACATCTTCGATTTTTTGTACCTGCATTTGGGTGAGGTGATATGTTACAACAGTTTTGGATGAGGTGAAAACAAACTTTCAACACAAGACAGATCACGAAACAATGGGTATTGAAGGTAAGAATAGAAGTAATTGCAGAGGACCTATTGGCCCGTATTTCTTGATGCTTCTATGTTGGAGCGGAGTCTTGAAGTCGGTAGAATATAGTTGTGCATTAATTGGCTGTTGATTCCTGGTGTTGACTTCTTGATGTATAGTGCCTCGCAGATGTCAAGCCGCCTGCTATCGCTGTATCTATCGATGATTTCTGTGTTGTTTGCGAAGATTTCTTTGGTGATTGTTTGGTTGTGGGAAGAGATTATATGTTCCTTAATGGAGCCCTGTTGTTTATGCATCGTTAATCGCCTAGAAAGAGATGTTGTTGTCTTGCCTATATATGAGTTTTTTGAGGCTTTCAGTCCCCAAGAGGGCATTTGAAGGCATAGACGACGTTGGTCTCTTTTAAAACGTTCTGCTTTGTGTCTGGAGAGTTTCTCATGAGTAGGCTGGCCGTTTTTTTGGTTTTATAGTAAATCGTCAGTTGTATCTTCTGACTTTTGTCTGTAGGGATAACGTTTCTATTGACAATATCTTTCAGGACCCTTTCCTCCGTTTTATGAGCTGTGGAAAAGAAGTTCCTGTAAAATAGTCTAATAGGGGGTACAGGTGTTGTGTTAGTTGTCTCTTCAGAGGTTACATGGCGTTTCACTTTCCTTCCTATGATGTCTTCAACGAAACCATTGGAGAAGCCGTTGTTGACTAGGACCGGCCTTACCCTACAGAGTTCTTCATCGACTTGCTTCCATCCTGAGCTGTGGCTGAGAGCACGGTCGACATAAGCGTTAACAACACTCCTGTTGTACCTGTCTGGGCTGTCACTGTTGGCCTTGAGGCACATTCCTATGTGTGTTTCCTTAGTGTAGACTGCAGTGTGGAAACCTCCGCTCCTTTCCATGACTGTTACATCTAGAAAGGGCAGCTTCCCATCCTTCTCCATCTTGTAAGTGAAACGCAACACAGAATTCTGCTCAAATGCCTCCTTCAGCTCCTGCAGATGTCTGACATCAGATACTTGTGTAAAAATGTCGTTAACATACCTACAGTATATGGCCGGTTTCAAGTTCATGTCGACTAAGACCTTTTGTTCGATGGTACCCATGTTTGCAAACTTTTACAGCAGCTTGCATATTTTGCTGCAAATTAAAGCATAATTGAATCGTAACACTTTCAGTTGCTGATTAATTCTGTGCTTGTTCCGGGCAGCCAGAGTTGGTTTGGTAGTTGTGCTTAAGGCTTGTCGGCCGAGGGAGGCATAATAAAGCAACAACGCCAGCATACTGATCCACCAACCACCAAGTATTATTTAGTCCTGAACTTTGTCCAGGTCAAAAGTACACTCTAAGTGTATATACACCGATAAATAGAACCACATCTCTCAGTGTATATATTTCCGTGATAGGAATATTTCAAGTGTTTATACTAAGGAATATATGAAGGTGTGTGTGTGAAAGGAATATTTGAGGGGGTTTATGTGACCAGAATATGTGAAGGGTTTATGTGAGGGGTTTATAGGAAGGCTAAATATGAAGGGATTAAAATGGGGTGTAAATTAGCATTATTAATTGTTTACAAAATGTAAACTTGTTTTATAGATTTATTATACATATTTATTACATACAGACTTATTATACGTATTTATTCACATTTATCTCGGCCACAGGCATATCTCATTAATAAATTTAATATTATTTCGATGGACAATATTTTCATCTACGATTTAATGACTCGCAAATAGTTCTAAAAAAATAATTAGGTCACTTCATTTATGAACTGTAAACGCCCTCGTCATATCCACTAGCAACAGTTACTATACAGATATTACTACTAGTAATTGTTGGGGGGGGGGGGGGATTTTGTACTCTTGACTTTGTCTATTCGCAACTTCCTTGGACCCCTAAAGTAATTCTTTGCTCCCAAAATATCTAGTTGAAATTTCAATAATTTTTGTTATGAATAACAACAATCAAAACTGGCATTCAATAAGAGCACTTTAGCGTGTAGGCAGTTGTGTAGAGTAGAATGAAGACGAAAGGGTTAAAGCTGTAAGTGTTAGGAATCTGAAGGATTTTTAATCCATCTTGCAGTTAAGGAGCTGTTTCCCTAGTCCTGCAAGTCTTACCCACATTACTGAATTGAATGTTGACTGTTTGCAGCTTTAAGCCACTGGTATGTATATTAGTTTAATGTTTGACAGTTCGCATTGCACTGTACACGGCAATAGATAAACAAATCAACTATGTGACCAACGCATATCAACCCTGCGATGATTTTGGCTACCTGGCGATGATTTCGGGGCTCAACGTCCCCGCGACCCGGTCCTCGACCAGGCCTCCCTACGGCAATAGTTTTGCCATTTGTCGTAACCGAGAACCTTAATTATAGTCTGTAAACTAATCCTCATCAAATTGAGCTCATTTGACAAACAGATAAGAAACTAACTTAAGCGGATAATTGGCCGAGGTTGTGGAAGGTGTGTGGGCTGAGTGACATTAAACAGGACCGGGGCCAGATTAGCCTGGTTAGGATTAGATTAGATTAGCCAGATTAGGACTCGTAGCCTGGTGGATAGCGCGCAGGATTCGTAATTCTGTGGCGCGGGTTCGATTCCCGCACGAGGCAGAAACAAATGGGCAAAGTTTCTTTCACCCTGAATGCCCCTGTTACCTAGCAGTAAATAGGTACCTGGGAGTTAGTCAGCTGTCACGGGCTGCTTCCTGGGGGTGGAGGCCTGGTCGAGGACCGGGCCGCGGGGACACTAAAGCCCCGAAATCATCTCAAGATAACCATCTCAAGATAACAAGATGATAATGGACCGACACCAATATTTTGGAGAAGACGGTGACTGATGCAGTACACAGGGACTTGAGTATGCTTGCCGGGAAGGTCACCAAACTATTAGGAGAAAGCAGTAAGCCATTACAACTATACATCACTTGGTAGGGGTCAGGATAAGGATTTGGGATGGGTCGGGGGGAAGGAATGATGCCTTCTTGGACAATCGGGGATTGAACGCCGACCTGCATGATGCGTGACTGTCGGTGTACCGTCCAGCCGAAGGGGTTGGGTATGTTCGCCAGTAGATAACATCAAATAGTTTTCTGTCACACAACCCGGAACCTCTCAAGGGACCAGCTGTCGTCTGATGTACACACGGGAGGCCACCAGCTGTCGTCTGATGTACACACGGGAGGCCACCAGCTGTCGTCTGATGTAAACACCGGAGGCCACCAGCTGTCGTCTGATGTAAACACCGGAGGCCACCAGCTGTCGTCTGATGTACACACGGAAGGCCACCAGCTGTCGTCTGATGTACACACGGAAGGCCACCAGCTGTCGTCTGATGTACACATCGGAGGCCACCAGCTGTCGTCTGATGTACACACGGGAGGCCACCAGCTGTCGTCTGATGTACACACGGAAGGCCACCAGCTGTCGTCTGATGTACACATCGGAGGCCACCAGCTGTCGTCTGATGTACACACGGGAGGCCACCAGCTGTCGTCTGATGTACACATCGGAGGCCACCAGCTGTCGTCTGATGTACACACGCGAGGCCACCAGCTGTCGTCTGATGTACACACGGAAGGCCACCAGCTGTCGTCTGATGTACACATCGGAGGCCACCAGCTGTCGTCTGATGTACACACCGGAGGCCACCAGCTGTCTTCTGATGTACACACCGGAGGCCACCAGCTGTCGTCTGATGTACACACCGGAGGTCACCAGCTGTCGTCTGATGTACACACCGGAGGCCACCAGCTGTCGTCTGATGTACACACCGGAGGCCACCAGCTGTCGTCTGATATACACACCGGAGGCCACCAGCTGTCGTCTGATGTACACACCGGAGGCCACCAGCTGTCGTCTGATGTACACACCGGAGGCCACCAGCTGTCGTCTGATGTACACACCGGAGGCCACCAGCTGTCGTCTGATGTACACACCGGAGGCCACCAGCTGTCTGTGACCGTGACTCGCCCGAAGGCGGCCGAGTCACCACGTACTTGAACCAGAGCTACTAATAGAACGGCGCATTTTGACGTATACTCTCCCTATGGCCAAACATTATCGTATTAGAAAATGTTTGCGGCTCACAAAATTGGCATACTGTCCCGTTTTCTGTTTTGGGCATTATGGTAGGTTAGGATAAAGACACTTCAGTACGCAAGTTTCATGACGTTGCTGAACCTTAAAAGCCCGGTCTGAGTACTCTCCCTGAGAGGAGTGACCGAGTGTCTTTTATAATTATTTCTTTCTTTCTAGAATGAATCAATATTTTATATTGAAACTTTATTTATGAATTCAAATGTTATTCACATATTGAAGTTTCGTTGGGTAGTATTATTACGCCAAATTGTAATTGAGAACGGCCTTAAAAACTGTAATAAATACGTATTTCTGAAGTAGCCTCGTTGGACATCAGATAGAATTTACGTGAATTACATTATCAAGAATATTTTATACAGGTTTAATTATCAAACCACATTGATTTTGATTCAAAACACACCAGATGATTATTCGCGTGATAATCACAAAGTAATGGCTACATAGATTTTTCGAATAGAGTTTGGGAGATGAACACAGAATAGTAAATTATCTTACTTGTCACCACAATGAGGAAACCTTGATACAGATTTCTGGAAGCTTGTGAATCACGAAGAATACAAGACGTGACGTAGACTACAAGACTCTACGGAGAGTACAAGACTCTACGGAGAGTACAAGACTCTACGGAGAGTACAAAACTCTACGGAGAGTACAAGACTCTACATGAAATACAAGACAACACGTGAATACATGAAACCAGGGTCTATGGTCATATTAAATATAAACAATTATGAGATGACGATTAATTAAATTACCATTTTAGGGCAGGAATGGAATTTTTTTTCCATAATAGTAACATCATTTTATTGTAATTAAAATTGTTGTTGGTTGCTTTGGCAGAGGATCTGGCTAACGTGTTTGCAAGGCGCCAGACGTTGCGCAAACAAAAAGTCACTATCAAATTAAAAGTCACTATAAAATTATAAGTCACTGTCAAATTAAAATTCACTATCAAATTAAAAGTCACTATCAAAGGCACTATCATCCACACCCAGAATAACCTGACCAGAAGCACCAAAATATTCGACAGTTACAACAAAAAAGAAAATTAGACACAGCCAAAGCTGTACATATCACACACTCTCATCCAGACATTATTTACAGCCAGCTGATTTTGTCAGCTCTGAGTAAATTCAATTACACTTTACACAGGTTTCTGGAGCCTAGTCTGGAACTCTTAGTCATTAATATGTATAGTGTACGAACTTTTTGTTTTGCGACACAGATTTCTGAACTTGAATTTGATTTTTCAGTTGTGATGACCAATTTCGAGGTTGATTTTATATGTACAAATTACTCTAACTTACTCAATTAAATTATTATTTAATTAAATTACTCTTACTTACTGTACATATTACTCTGTAATTTGTTGGACACGATATTTGCTTCAGTTAATTTCTTGTTAAATTTAACTGTTATTGTCTTTACTAATAAACAGTTTAGATCATCTTTTTAACTTTCTGCACAGGACATTATTTCCTACTTCCTAGTATAAACAAATTAGCTACGTTGCTACGGAATGTTCTGTCTCACTCACCAACATTTTCCTTCCTTCTTGTGTATAGCGTTGGCTAGAGAAGTGTCCTCCTGAATTTAAAGTATTATTTTATTGGAAGTATGTGGATGATACTTTTTGCTGCTTAACTTGAGTAACTAGAGCCACTAGAATTAGAACTCTCGTCATTATATATATAACGATTAATTAAATCCTTAACATTCTAATATAAATTTCAAGGTGAAATAAATGAATCTTTGTCACTTTTTGATGTAAAATTAGGTATCGAAAATAGCTTCAATATTTATGTTTACAGAAAACCAACGATCACTGGATAAGGTCTTTTGTCTCTTCAGTCTTTTGTTACTGATTTATTGACGAGGAATTTAATAGAATAGCTGTTAACGGAGCTTATGCTCTTTCCTCAACTTAATTTTGAGGTTGGAATTAAGTTCGCAGAAGATATTTTTTGTCTTCATATAATGGTTACCATCTCCATCTTATACAGACTCCATTAAATCCATTTTATGGAGAGTAAAATTTGTCCCCAGCCCTATTTTGTTAAAACAGATATTACATACAATTACCGTGCTATTGGTCAATTTGTTAATCGGTCAGAAATCAACTCGGTTAATTTTTTCAAAAGTACTATCCACAGAAAGACTTTAGTTTTACCTTTACAAACTCTAATACAATTGAATATTATTTAAAATTTAAAGGCAATCTTCCAATTCATTGCGTTCCAGGATCGTTTATTCTTCCATGTTTTGAAGCTGTAAAGTTAGATATATTGGAAGTTTCACGAAGTATTCCAGAGCCAGGTTGCTGGAGCATGAGGTTGTATTTCTTAGAACTAATTTACCCTTGTCTAAACAATCGTTCTTTTAAGTTAGAGCTCACTATTGCTTAGAGAATCATCATTTTTATGAGTCTTTGATTTTTTTTGTAAGGAGTCATTGTACATAAATAACTTCGTTCTACTTTAAGTTAAAACGGTTCTTCTGCGCAACTTGACAGTTTAGATTTAAGCATATTTTCTGTATCTTCTTTTTTTAATCTATATATGTTTTTCTTCACTTTGTTTCTATGGAAACTAATGTTCTTTAGTCATTTATTGTATTGTTTAGAATTGCTTACAGTTAGGGTATCTGTATTCATTGATATTTTTATGGGGTTTATACATGATCTATCAGAATTTTTAGTTTTATTCTGAATATTCTGAATAAGTACTGTATGTTTTATGTTTGTTGACGACTTAACGTGTATAGGATTTGGTTGTATTTCTCTGTTTTGTAAATTTATAATTAATTTACTACTATTTAATTTACATTTTATCATGTGTATATTTTAAAATATACATTTAAACTTATTTTAAATAATTTATCAGGATAACGTCAGGATGGTTAGTTAAGTCATATTTACGCTTTTAACAGATGTTTGCCGTTGTTCTGGTAATCCTTTTCCATTATGCATTTAGGATTATTACGATAAACTTTTATTGTGCATAATCTAAGTGATATGGGTGACTACTCATACTTTGTCCATCACATGCATTTCTCTTCCCAAACCCTTTCATTCCCATCATCCGTCCACCACCTGCCAACCTCAGCCATACTCATCACCCGTCCACCAGACTTACACCTCTTGACAACACGACATTGGTGCCAAATACAATGCTCGTAGAACATTGTACACTCGCTCCATTCTTGACTGCAGAATTCCGGCCTACATCACTCTTAAAAGAGCTGAATCAAAATCCTGATAACCATTCAAAACGGCGTCAGGTTGAGGATCACAGGTTTGCCAAATGATGGAACAGGACAACTTAATACCTCGATGACCCTCAACATTCCCCCTTGTTAATGCTGGGGGAATCAGAGCTGTAATCATTTGAGCATAAGACTGTTTTAAATTGCACGTCAAATAATAATATTATTTTATATTCTAGAATTAATGTGTATGCTGAATGCAAATCGTTCTGCGTACTAATAAAGTCGTAAAATGGAGTGAGTAAAGGATCCGAGCAGTGATGAGATTAGCATACGGCTGCTTAAATTTGCTTATGATATCTGCAGAAAATCTCTTTTATCCAGTAAGCTCTTTAACTAGGAGATACCAATGTGAATGTGTGTCTGTAGATTGTCTAATAGAGTAAATAGGTGAAGGAGTACAGTATTTTAAGAAACGATACCTTGACGCATACACATCATACACACTGATATACTGTATATACCAGTATACACATCACCCACCTGTCTGTGAAACATGAAATAATTCGTGGGCTTAGTCAAGTCAGTGAAACAAGCAGTACTGAGATGTTTGGAAGGCTTTCAATTGTGGCTTCGACCTAGATCCCATACATGGAGAAACTGTGGGGGTCAAAGTAGTTTTCAAGTGTTTGTTATGTTATTAAGTATTATATATAAGGGATTAAATATATATATAATCCACGTCGTAGTATTTAGTGAAATTGAAAATTTATATTCATGAGTGCAGTATGTTGAAACTGACAACTTTCTCAATCAATATGTGGTAACAGAACCAAAAGAAATATTTCTGTAAAGATTTTGGTTATATTGTGAATCTCACATAACGCAACTTTGGAAATTGCTATTAATTGTGGCTACTTCTATCATTTTTATAAAATATTCTAATGTTAATTTTATAATAACAGGAAAGTCATACAGTTGTAACAAGTAGTAGAAAATATAACTACTAAATAGAAGTGGAAAATACTAAATTTTCTAGTTTTCTAAAAAAATAACATTTTCTAAAAATATTTTCTAAAAATACAACTAAAATAGTAAAAATTCAGAGGTCCAGCAATCCAGCCGGGGGTGGAAGACCCTTGCCATTCATGAACCAGGTTGGTTCTTATGCACTGTGGCTGGAAGGGTGTCGAGTGGGTTGCACTACTGTTAATAATAGATTACCCTTTCCTGTTTGTTTCTTGATTACACAGCAAAGCCAGGATCATGTTAATAAGTGCCCTAATTAGGTTGTTTGGATTGATTTTATATTGAGTCAGAGTTAACTTGCTCGTCAGTGTTCACTAACATTACCCCCAGGCTGGGTTAATTGCTGGTGTTATGTGTTCGACTCTGGATTAGATGTTTTCGCTCTGCTCGACCCGGCAATTGTATATTGTACATTGTAAATTGTATATTGGACCTGTATATTGTAGTGTGTTAGTAAGGGCACAGTGGTTATCCTTGTTGTGGAGATCGACCTGTGAAGTTATGTACTCTGTTGCCTTGGTATTATATACTCTTATTTACATCTTGGTCGTATTACCCCCTTGTCTCTTTAGATCTTTCCTTCACTCCTTAAGTTTGAAATAAATTATTCAGTATCAGATTTCCTTCGTGGCCGGCCCTTGGAGACGACAATAAGACCTTCAAAGCAGACTAAGAGACAGTTATATACAACGCTGAAGACTTTATAGATCAATAATCCACACATTGAGAGGCAGCTCTCGACTCATCGGCAGCTTTCGAGGTATTGACAAATAATGCCTCCCCATTTCTAACGGAAATCTTCACTGTCAGATTCTCACATGAACGTGCACATGGCGACCAACATGATGATGTAAGGATTCACAATAAGCTCCAAAATAACTATTCAAGTCCTAAGAACTCCTCAACCTTTTTGACAATGTATATTTAATCTCTATAGAGTTTCTCCTCCGCCAGAACATTTATCTATACGGAAATCAAGTAAAAAAAAAAACCGGGCCCCTAGTCATAGAGGGAGCTGTGGAAATGAAATTGTGAACAAACTAGCTGGAGAGGGAGTGAGAAACGACACTGTGCAATAGATGTCAGGTCGCCAATAGTCAGCTGTAAAGAACTATAAAGCTAATTTGGAATCGAAGGTTACTTGTGGAACACACAGCGCCATGTAGCACGTCCCCACCAGCTGCCTGATGTACAGATGTTCCTGGGGCACAGACCCCCATCCCTCAGCACAGACACCAGCCACAGACACACAAAGACTGCCACTAGACTATTAATATGCTGGGGAGAAGAAAGTGAAAATTTTGTAGACGACCGTATGCACATTTCCATCATCACAATTTTCTCAACTGAACTGAGTTCCAACAACTAAGAAATAATTTAGAAAATTACACTTTACCAGGACTAACTAACTTTAAGACCTCCACTTTCTATTAAGTAAATTTACAATTAAACAATTAAAAAAACAGGTAATCAATTAAGAAATTCTCAACGTTGCTTTTACTTTTAAAATATTAGACGTAAACAAGCATGGTAACCCACACCCATCACCCACCCATATCTCTAATCTATTAGCCCCCCCTTCCCCCGCCCCACCCAATCACCCACAACCATTCTTCTGTGGAAAATGGCGATTGTGATGTTGGACGAAGCATAGAAGGTGATGGTGAAGAAAATGCTGGTGCAGGGGACGGATATATAATGAGGCATTTGCTAAAAATGAGATGGTGAATGTGGGGGAGTGAAGGCAATGATTGTGAAGGTGATGATGGTGAATTCCGTAATTAGTGGAAGTTATGGTGGTGAATGTGATAATAGTGTTGTAGGTGATAATGAATAAGGGTTTGCTAATAGTAGATTAAATATTATGACACAGATCGTGGCTATAGTAACTTTGATATTAAATGTGATAAGGATCTTGGTGATAGTGAAGAAGATAGTATAATTCGGTGGGGAAAGTGAACATGGTGATTTATTGTGATTGTAAATATTATAGTGAAAATTGAATTGAAAAAATTATTTGAATAGAATATCGTGTTTGGTAAATATGAACACCACCAAACTCACTTTTAAACAGCGCATGACACAGTATCTGGTCTAAGGGTCACAGTGGTATGACTTCTTACGCATAATTCATCATATATCGCAGATATGGAATACAAACCATCCTCGTGAATAAGCGACACTGGGTGCAAAACTCTCCGTATCTTTTAGCAGGAAATACCAGATCATGAAGGGGAATAGAGTCAATGAATACGGCAGGTTTACTGGGTAGGGAGCTACCAAAGAGTCAGAGAATATCGTGAGAAAGTACAAAGAGAAAAAGAGCTCATGTGCAATATCCTCAGGACATGGTGAACATGCACTCCAGCGGTGGTCAGACTAACTTGAGCATTGACAAAGGAAACTTTAACCCGTGACAGAGGTAAAGTAATGGGGGATGGGGAGCTGTAGAGTACACTCCAGAGACAGTGCTAGGTGAAAAGGAGGCAGCTCCCTGAAACAGAGAGAAAGTTCTGAGAGCAATAAATATAACATAAATCTTAAGAAAACGATATATGCTGCGAACATAAAACTGACAACTGTAAGGGGAAACTTATAGGGACATGGAGAAAGGCGGACAGTTAATAACATATCACCTTAATCACAGGTGATTAAACTGGTGGTGTGGAGTACCAACACAACACAGTATGAGGTTCCATTCATCTGGGCACTAGGAGACTCGAACAGTGGTACGTCGAAGCTCTATCGAAGATCATTTTTTTCTTTTAATGTATGAGGGTACCACCTCCGGTGCAATTGTAGGGACCCATAGCCTTGGTGAAGAAAATAAGTAGTATGCAGTGAAGACCTTATGGATTCTCAATGAACACTTAAATATTTGTTCCTCCTACCACCCTTATTTTTTGTACACACACACACATGTACATATTTGTACACACTAGATGTGTGTACAAAAAAATACTTTATATATATATATATATATATATATATATATATATATATATATATATATATATATATATATATATATATTATAAGTACAAAGTATTTTTTTGTACACACACACATATGCGGAAAATCCACAGAGAAATATGAAATGAGGTGAACGTTTCGGCTTCTTAGCATCAGGGCTTAATTGAAATAGGAGTTCTCCAAAACTCATTTTCTCATATATATATATATATATAATATATATTACATTTTCTCATATATATATATATATATATATAATATATAATATATAATATATATTATATATATATATATATATATATATAATATATATATATATATAATTATATATATATATAATATATATTATATATATATATATAATATATAATATATATTATATATATATATATAATATATATATATATATATATATATATATATATATAATTATATATATATATTATATATATATATATATATATATATAATATATATTATATATTATATATATATATATATATGAGAAAATGTAATATATATTATATATATATATATATGAGAAAATGAGTTTTGGAGAACTCCTATTTCAATTAAGCCCTGATGCTAAGAAAATAGTTAGAGGGATAGAAGCCCTAAACCAGAAAATAATAAATACAGAATATGCGGTCATATTCAATGAAACATGTTTGAAAGAAAACCTGCTGCCAGTATACACCAATATATATATATATATATATATATATATATATATATATATATATATATATATATCTCATCTATCTGGCTTATTTGGTAATAGCCTTTTAACAAATCAAGTTGGGATAAATATATACATCGATCATATATATATATGATCGATGTTTCCTTCGGGAATCTTAATTTTAAGATGAATAGGAAAACCAGGGATATACTGAACATCTTGTATCAGAATCTTTACTTTAAAAACATAACGTTTCGAATACTTCTCGTATTCATCATCAGATCTAAAAGAAAAAACAGAAATCACAGTCAAATAGCTGGTAAACAAAGAACTCATACTGAATATAATTGCCTATCAAAGAAAGGAAAATGCTTAAAAAACAAAACACTTAAGCGCACTTAAAGTGATCAATACATATAAAACTTATTAACTGTCACATATAATAAAGCTAATTTAAAAATCCATTAAACTACAAGATGAAATTTATAACTACTAAAACAAACCATTATATTAAACTTACGTGAAGTGATCAGAAGTGAAACTTGATACCTAACACATAGATACTAAACACTATAACAAATATTTATATAATGACTACAAATCTACAAAAAATGTATGTAAAATACAAACAGAATAAACGACAATTATAAAGTACTAACCCAAATCTTATAAAAACTCAAATATTAAATCAAATTAAATACCAAAAAATGTATTATATATCCTAAATAAAAGCTTATATTAATGTACAATGTCAAGACTTGAAATAAGTAAGAAAGGGCAAAGACATGGTAAACTAAACAAAATTATAATAAAATTAAACTACCAAAATGAACTATAAATCAAATTTGATTTATAGTTCATTTTGGTAGTTTAATTTTATTATAATTTTGTTTAGTTTACCATGTTTTTGCCCTTTCTTACTTATTTCAAGTCTTGACATTGTACATTATTTAGATATAAAGATAATAAATTATTTTTATTAATAATAAAGATATAAATTATTTTATATATTTGTATATTAATTTAAAAAGTTACAGTTAAAAAAAGTCGGCGGCCAGGTCGTCTCTTATGTCGTCATCGTCACAAACCATACTCGTGACTAGATGTCCATTGATTTAGAACCTTAGACTTTATTCATTTCTGGGTTGTTTTCAATGACACAAACGTTTACGTTGTTTGTTGTTGTTTCAGATTCGCTACTCAGAACGATAAGTTCCAGTAGCACGGGCTATGGTGAGCCCGTAAGTGGAGGCTCTTTGAGCCATTATCTGTATATACCTATACCAGTTATGGAGCTGGTGGGGGTTAGTGTAGACCTCTCACGTTTTTTCATTGCCTGCGACTTTGGCTGAGCAGTGCTGTCGTTAGAGTTTGGTGACCTGGCCTCCATGAGGAAGTCTTGAACTGTGTAGGTGTCGCAAAAAGCGTTTACATCAGTTATGTAAACGCTTTTTGCGACACCTACACAGTTCAAGACTGTGTAGGTGTCGTAGGTAAAAAATGAATACAGTTCAAGACTGTATTCATTTTTTATTCAATTTACATGAAACTTACACAGTATATGTAGAGGGCATGTCACTACATCTGAGAGTTTTCATTTTTCTCTAAGTTCATTTATTGATTTCATAATAGCAATAAACATGCCATATTTGCATAATTTTTTTAAATTTTTTCGGGGAACTTTGAACATTTGTATTAGGAAAACTAAAGATGTTTTGGGAATTCTAAAACTCGCAATCCTTTATTATATGCTAATGTGTCAGAAAAGTGTCACAGAATAATTATATCTGAAACATGTGTTCTGAAGTGTAGACTTTAAAATGTGTAAAAAACGTTGAAAAAAATCTCTTTTTCTATTTACGCTGCAGTACTGAATCTTGGGACATTTTCAGTACTTTTCATATACAACTAGTCAAATAATATTGGTTGACATTGAACAACTTTTCCAACATCAACCAGATGGCTGGATGGAAATAGCCTCGGCTACCATCCTCTTTTGTCCGGTTGTGTTGGTCGAGCGGTTAAGGGATCCTGTACGCCAGCAGAGTGCTCCTGGCAGTATGGGTTCTAGTCACTTCTGGGGTGTGAGTTTTCAGTCGCATATAGTCCTGGTGACCATTCAGGCTTGTTCGCATATATATATATATATATATATATATATATATATATATATATATATATATATATATATATATATATATATATATATATATATATATATATATATATATATATATATATATATATATATATATATATATATATATATATATATATATATATATATATATACATATATTTTATTAGCATTCCGATGTCATTGGGAAATCCGGATATCTGTCCGCGATCAGGTAAACCTTTTACTATTTTGTCTGGATTACCCAAATAGATTATCGGGAATTTGCTATTGGATAAAATGAAGTTATTTATGAACAAATCGACAAAGGCCGTGACGAGAATTCGAACCTCACGGCCCTTGTGGATTTGTTCATCTGATGCATCACGCTATTGTGATTTTTGTGTGTAAGAAATTTATAACAAAGTACTAGGACACGTAAAGTGTCTTAGTACCTCGACACGTAAAAGTGCTACATAGCCTTCCCGGTTTGGTGCCTTTTGATAATTACTTACTTACTTCGACACGTAAAGCGTTTATCTATCAAATGAACCAGCAATAAGCATGAGAAAACTCGCAGGTCTTGTTTTATAAAAAACAGCTCACAAACAAAAACGGCTTTGGTCGCTGCACTTAGACGAGGCATAATTTGTGACAGTGAACACGAGGCACTCACTACCATCACCCACTGGAATTATGAACTTCTCCGCCATGACAGTAAAACCACTGATAGAAAATAGACATTGAAGATGATACATGCTTATCAAAAAGTATTTCAAATAATTATTATTCTTTCAAGCATAATTATTATTTTGATAATTGTCAACGAAAATTGACAATTAAAATGTTTCAAATGCATGTATTAACTATCATTAAAATCAATAAATAGACGAGACCAGGTGACATTTTCCTTATAAGAAACAAACAAATTATTTTATATTTTTATTTGTATATTAATTACAAAATTTACAGTTACAGTTAAAAAAAAAGTTAAAAAATCGGTGACCAGGTCGTCATCGTCACAAACCATACTCGTGGCCAGGTATCCATTGATCTTGATGAGTGTTCATGCGGATGACATTTTGACCCTTGTCACTCACAAATGGATTCCTATTATAAGATACACTCACAAATTCCTGTTATATCCTTCGCTCCTGCAATGAGCTATAAATCTATCAATGAGACTCCTGTTACATTGATCAATAATCCTACCAATGAGACTCCTGTTTCCTGCTGAACGCCTGTGGAAGTGATTCCAGTCAAAGGTAGGTGACCTGTTCTGAGCAGGATGTCGTGCAAAAACCTTTTCACCTTGTAAGGGCCGGCGCTGAGCAATATGCCTGTCAAATGGGTTCTCTCTTAATAGCCGCCTATGCTGAGTTATATGAAAGTCACGAGGGCTCCTGTCATCTACAGAGCGCCTGTTAAAATATATTCTGTCATCTGCTTGGTGCTTGGACTGAGCCATATGCCTGCTAAAAGGAATCCTATGATAAGATGGGCGAACGTGCTGAACAAAATGCCAGTCAATTGGAATCCTCTCATTTGAAGAACGAACGGGTTTGATCATATTCCTGTCAACAGTTGGTCGCCTGTTCTTAGCAATATGTCTGTCACGGGGAGTTTTGTTTCCCGTTGGGCACATATGCTGGGCTATGTGCCTTTGAATGGGACTTGAGTCAGATACACGGCGAATATTCTGAACAATACGTCTGTCCAATGGACTATCGCATGTAGGGCGCCTATGCTGAACTTCATGTGTAGAAACTTTCCTGTCAAATGGCCTTCTGTCATCTTTTGGGCGCTTACAGTGAGTATCATGCCTGTCAATGGAACTCTTGCATCGGTCACTCCTTAACTTACTTTTATCTCCTGCATCTGGCATAGGTTTACAAGGTGTGCTCGTTCTTTTGGGACAAAATTTGAAATTTTCGTGCGAAAATGAATCTTTCGTGCTCAGACTTATATCTGACAATTCTCCATCTATTATACTTTCAATGTTTATAAATTGTGGTTGTTTATCTTCTGAAAGCTGCAATACCTGAACGAGGCTGTTAATGCCACCAATGCTGTCTTCAGTCGCCATGAAAAAAGGTCAAAAGAAGTACTGAATTTGAGCAATATTCAGATTCAGTGTTTCGATTCGTTCCACTGATTTCTTTTATTATGCTTTAAATTTTCAGCAATCAGAAGACAAAAAAATTGAACGCTTGAGGAGACACAGACGCGATGCGCTTGTGAGGTGTCTGAATACTAGATGATGCACTTGTGAGGTAGCGAATTGAGTTTTCTCTAATATATAGTCTAGTGAGGTGAAGATGTGAGAGAGGGTAAGAACATAAGAATATAAGAATATAGGTAACTGCAGAAGGCCTATTGGCCCATAGGAGGCGGCTCCTATCTATAACCACCCAATCCCACTCATATACTTGTCCAACCCGCGCTTGAAACGTTTCTTTATCGTTTCTTTAAACGTTTCTTTATCGTTTCTCTAAACGTTTCTTTATCGTTTCTTTAAACGTTTCTTTATCGTTTCTTTAAACGTTTCTTTACTTACTGAACCCAGCGATAGGTGACTTAAATGGGGATTTCGATGTGGATTCAATATATAACTCATTTAAGAACATTCCAATTTAAGCTTTGTTAATCTTTCTTCATATGAAAGATTACTAATTTCGGGAATTAAGAATAACCAGTAAATACTGGTTCGGTAACCGGGTTGTTGATTTGGGGAACCAATTACCGCGTAACGTGGTGGAGGTGGGGTTCCTCGATTGTTTCAAGCGTGGTTTAGACAAGTATATGAGTAGGATTGGGTTGTTATAGATAGGAGCTGCCTCGTATGGGCCAATAGGCCGTCTGCAGTTTCCTTTGTTCTTATGTTCTTATGTTCTTAACTCTGTCATTCTACGCTGTACACGTTTAGGTGAATTTATATCCATTCTATAGGTTTTAAAGGCGATTAGATCGGCCAAGTAGCACACCCTCACCCTCTACACAGAGCAAACGAGTTAGTCGATGCTTGGACAACCACCTCTAGCTTCAATAATCTTCCCCCAGACATACAGTTCAGATTCAATGCTGGTTACGGAGATCGAGAAAGGCTCGTTGACTTCATGCTCCACAAGGAAGATGAATGCAACGTGCCATTTACTGAGTTTGAATTACTTGCGGCCCAAATCAAAGGTAAAGCCACATCCCCCGGTGAAGATGGTATCACTTATGACATTGCGTCTACTTCCTTTAGTACCAGGGAATCCCCTGCTTGAGCTGTATAATATGAGCTATGTTACTGGGGAACTTCCTATCTCTTGGACCAACAGTATAATCATTCCAATTCCCAAGACAAATCAAGAGAATGCTATCCGCCCAATTTCCCTTACTAGCTGCATTTGCAAAACATTCGAGAGAATGGTCTTAAACCGTCTCCTCCATAGAATAAGAACCATGCTATCCCCCCAGATATATGGCTTCATGAATGGAAGGAGTGTGCATCATTGCATAACCACCTTTCTTACCCTGCACACTGAAAAGTCATATACCACCTTCCTAGATCTCAAGTCTGCCTTTGATATTGCAAATAGACATGTTATCTTGAGTGAGCTTGCAAGAATGAATATTGGTGGTCGGCTTCTTTCTTGGATCAGGGGTTTTTTCCAAGGGCATAGGAGTGTAACAAGAGACTCTGAACTAGGTACCTAGTACCTAGTACCTCCCTGCGGGGTACTAGGTACCCCGCAGGGAGGTGTCCTCAGTTCTACCTTATTTAATATCTTAATACACATCGGCGCCCACCCAGGCAGGGAGGAGCTGTTCGTAGGATGCAACTGTCTGATGGTTCCAAGCTTGACTATGTAAACAGATTCAAATACTTTGGCCTTGAGGTGCCACTGTATGGTCCTGTTGTATTCCCCAAATTAGAAATCTTTCATATGAAGAAAGATTGACAGGGCTTGGGTTGCGTTCGCTGGAAGGGCGAAGAGTTGGGGGTGACATGATAGAAGTTTGCAAGTGGGTGTATGGACATAACAAAGGGGATATTGATAGGGTATTGAAAGTATCAACACGGGACGGAACACGAAACAATGGGTATAAATTGGAATTAAGTTTAGATTTAGGAAAGACTTGGGTAAATGCTGGTTCGGTGACAGGGTTGTTGATTTGTGGAACCAATTACCGCGTAGCGTGCTGGAGGTGGGGTCCCTCGATTGTTTCAAGCGCGGGTTGGACAAGTATATGAGTGGGATTGGGTGGTTATAAATAGGAGCTGCCTCGTATGGGCCAATAGGCCTTCTGCAGTTGCCTTTGTTCTTATGTTCTTATTCAGACTCTGTCGTCAGTATAAAGAGAGGCTCCGAGCTCTCAAGGCGACAAGACGGGACGGACATCTCCCGCCAACACATCACCAGGCGCAGTGTGGTCACAATGCGACCCAAACGTCTTAAGGTCAGAGCTACTCCACTTGACGGTCATGCTATCGGAAGAAGCAATACTCTAAAGGTCCTGAAGGACGTAACTGGCCTCAAACCCGCTGACATTAGTCAGGAAGGTGAAGATATCGTGCTCTACTTTTCATGTGAAGAGGAGCTAGAAAAACTCACTAACGATGCCATTCTTTGCAAAGAGAACTACCTACATCCCCACTTCCCACGTCAGTTCCTGGCCGGAAGAACTGTTTTTACCAGCAGGACCAGCTGGTGGATCGCTGAGCGACCTCAACATCATATCATAAACAATATCGAGGACGAAAATTCACTCGAGTTCGTCTTCAAATAGACGAACTCTAGGATTCAACCTAGAGTTCTGCAACACCGACAAAACATCAATGAAGATTACGTTCACCTCCATAGCTGCGGCCACCCAGGCTGCCACACAAGGATTCTACTGCTTCGGCCAAAAAATACCACCCCACCAGATAAAAAAGGAACGATACCATGAGATCCAGCAGTGCTTTAAGTGCTACGAGCTCTCCCACCCGACCAACAAGTGTCAGCACCCTGTCCAGAAGTGCAGCCTGTGCGCACTGGACCATCACTACTCCATATGCAAGGCAACAGTCCATCACTGCTTGCTTGCTCTGTGATGGCAATCACCCCGCAATTTCCTACCGCTGCCCCCGCAGACAGGAAATCATCAAGGCCCAGGTTGAAGCCAAAAGAAACAACTCGTCTACCTCCTCGACCAGAGCCCCAAGCGTTCAACTCACCACCTTAGCTCTCACTAGTCGACCAGAAGACTTTCCGATTCTACCAACATGTGGCTCCTCCCAGCAGACGACACAGCCATTGTGGACCCACGGTCCCACAGACTCCTTCACAGCCCCCTGCATCACGTGCAGGCATTATCTCTGGACTTCTTAAACTAGCGGAAAGGCTTGCAGGACCAGACAGCGCTTTGTCAGTGAACTAAACGCATCATACATAGACAATGGCCTGGCCCCCATCATAGCCACTAGCGTAATTCTCACTGCTTCCTCTACCACTCCGTAATTCTCACTGCTTCCTCTACCACTCCGGAGACTACCACCAGGACGACCAGGTGATCAACTTCAACACCGACTCCAGAACCGCCCATGACCCGGGCGACACAAACAGGTAATTCCTTCTCCAGCTCCCAACACTCCTACCATCACTATCTCAGCAGCCGCGCTAGCAGACGTGCTGTCTACAAACGATAACAGCACCACCAGCGCTCCTGAAATAGAACATAAGAACAAAGGCAACTGCAGAAGGCCTACTGGCCCATACGAGGCAGCTCCTATTTATAACTACCCAATCCCACTCATATAACCCATGCTTGGAACAATCGAGGGACCCCACCTCCACCACGTTACTCGGCAATTGGTTCCACAAATCAACAACTCTGTTACTGAACCAGTATTTACCCATCTTTCCTAAATCTAAACTTTTCCAATTTATAACCATTGTTTCGTGTTCTGTCTTGTGTTGATACTTTTTACACCCTATTAATATCCCCTTTGTTATTTCCATTCATCCAATTGTAAACCTCTATCATGTCACCCCTAACTCTTAGCCTTTCCAGTGACTGCAATTTAAGCTTTGTTAATCTTTCTTCATATGAAAGATTTCTAATTTGGGGAATTAACTTAGTCATCCTACGCTGGACACGTTCAAGTGAATTTATATCCATTCTTTAATACGGCGACCAAAACTGAACTGCATAATCTAAATGGGGCCTAACCAGAGCAAGATATAGCTTAAGAACCACACCAGGTGTCTTGTTACTAACGCTGCGATTAATAAATCCGAGTGTCCGATTTGCCTTATTACGAACATTCATGTATTGATCCTTTTGTTTTAAATTCTTACTCATCATAACTCCCAGATCCCTTTCGCAATCCGACATCGCAATCTCAACACCATCTAGCTCGTATCTTGTAACTCTATCATCATTACCTAGCCTCAGAAGTTTACATTTATCAGCATTAAACTGCATCTGCCAATCCTTTGACCATTTCAAAACCCTATCTAGATCAACTTGAAGTGATAGTGAGTCCTCCTCCGAATTAATTTCCCTGCTGATTTTCGTATCATCGGCAAATTTGCAAATGATGCTACTCAAACCTGAATCTAAATCAATGATATATATTATAAATAACAGAGGTCCCAGAACAGAGCCTTGAGGCACCCCACTTACAACATTTTCCCACTCTGACTTGACTCCATTTATACTAACTCTCTGTTTCCTTTGGTATAGCCATGCCCTAATCCAGCTAAATATAGCACCCCCAATACCATGAGCCTCTATCTTTTTAATCAGTTTTTCTTGTGGCACTGTCCCAAAAGCTTTGCTAAAGTCAAGGTATAGCTACAACCACCAATCAACGACACCTAAACCCTAAGGCTGCAGGGCGAAAGACAAAAACGCCCACTATGGAGGTTACGGACTCCTCAGACGAGGAAATCATAGTAGGAGCTCAACCGCCGCATCACAAATACGACACCTACACGGTTCAAGACTTCCTCATGGAGGCCACGTCACCAAACTCTAACGACAAAGTCGCAGGCAAAGAAAAAACGAAAAACCTAGAGGGCTACACTAACCCCACCCTATATAGCTATAACAAGATTAGCAAAACTTAAATTGCATTCACTGGAAAGGCGAAGAGTTAGGGGTGACATGATTGAGATTTTCAAGTGGATGAATGGACAAA
Source organism: Procambarus clarkii (assembly GCF_040958095.1). Lineage (NCBI taxonomy): Eukaryota > Metazoa > Arthropoda > Malacostraca > Decapoda > Cambaridae > Procambarus > Procambarus clarkii. The sequence continues at coordinate 27,271,102 of NC_091174.1, forward strand.
ACAAAGGAGATATTAATAGGGTATTAAAACATAAGAACATAAGAACAAAGGTAACTGCAGAAGGCCTATTGGCCCATACGAGGCAGCTCCTATTCTATAACCACCCAATCCCACTCATATACTTGTCCAACCCGTGCTTGAAACAATCGAGGGACCCCACCTCCACAATGTTACGCGGCAATTGGTTCCACAAATCAACAACCCTGTTACTGAACCAGTATTTACCCAAGTCTTTCCTAAATCTAAACTTATCCAATTTATATCCATTGTTTCGTGTTCTGTCCTGTGTTGATACTTTTAATACCCTATTAATATCCCCCCGGTTATGTCCATTCATCCACTTGTAAACCTCTATCATGTCACCCCTAACTCTTCGCCTTTCCAGTGAATGCAACTTAAGCTTTGTTAATCTTTCTTCATATGAAAGATTTCTAATTTGGGGAATTAACTTAGTCATCCTACGCTGGACACGTTCAAGTGAATTTATATCCATTCTATAATATGGCGACCAAAACTGAACTGCATAATCTAAATGGGGCCTAACTAGAGCAAGATATAGCTTGAGAACCACACCAGGTGTCTTGTTACTAATGCTGCGATTAATAAATCCAAGTGTCCGATTTGCCTTATTACGAACATTTATGCATTGATCCTTTTGTTTTAAATTCTTACTAATCATAACTCCCAGATCCCTTTCGCAATCCGACTTCGCAATCACAACACCATCTAGCTCGTTATTTGTAACTCTATCATCATTACCTAACCTCAGAACTTTACATTTATCAGCATTAAACTGCATCTGCCAATCCTTTGACCATTTCAAAACCCTATCTAGATCAACTTGAAGTGATAGTGAGTCCTCCTCCGAATTAATTTCCCTACCGATTTTCGTATCATCGGCAAATTTGCAAATGTTGTTACTCAAACCTGAATCTAAATCATTTATATATATTATAAACAACAGAGGTCCCAGGACAGAGCCTTGAGGCACTCCACTTACAACATTTTCCCACTCTGACTTGATTCCATTTATACTAACTCTCTGTTTCCTTTGGTATAGCCATGCCCTAATCCAGCTTAATATAGCACCCCCAATACCATGAGACTCTATTTTTTTAATCAGTCTTTCATGTGGCACTGTATCAAAAGCTTTGCTAAAGTCAAGGTATACAACATCGCAATCCTTACCACTATCAACTGCCTCAACAATGCTAGAATAAAAAGATAACAAATTTGTTAAACATGAACGGCCATTTATAAAACCATGTTGCGACTCAATTATTAATTTATGTTTTTCAAGATGAAGACGAATTTTATTTGCTATTATAGATTCGAGTAACTTTCCCACAATAGACGTTAGGCTAATTGGTCGATAGTTAGACGCAAGTGATCTATCTCCTTTCTTAAAAACTGGTATCACATTAGCAACTTTCCAAAACTCTGGCACTCTGCCTGACTCTATTGATTTATTAAATATGGTTGACAGTGGGTCACAAAGCTCCTCTTTGCATTCTTTAAGCACCCTAGCAAACACTTCATCCGGCCCTGGGGATTTGTTTGGTTTGAGTTATACTATTTGTTTAAGAACATCCTCCCTGGTAACTGCTAAACTCGTCAACCTGTCCTCGTCCCCACCCACATAGACTTGTTCGGCTGAAGGCATATTGTTAAGTTCCTCTTTAGTAAATACAGATACAAAATATTTATTAAAAATACTACTCATCTCTTCATCACTATCTGTTATTTGACCTGTCTCAGTTTTTAATGGACCTATCCTTTCCCTAGTCTTAGTACGATATAACTGAAAAAACCCTTTAGGATTTGTCTTTGCTTGCCCTGCTATGCGAACTTCATAGTTTCTTTTTGCTTTCCTTATCTCTTTTTTAACATTTCTAACCAGTTGTACGAATTCCTGTTCTAAAGTGACCTCCCCATTTTTAATCCTTTTGTACCAAGCTCTCTTTTTACCTATAAGGTTCTTCAAATTCTTTGTTATCCACTTTGGGTCATTAGTATACGATCTATTCAATTTGTATGGTATACTACGTTCCTGTGCTTTGTTTAGAATATTCTTAAATAAGTTATATATTGAATCCACATCGAAATCCCCATTTAAGTCACCTATCGCTGGGTTCATGTCTCGCTCCAAGACCGGCCCACACCCAATACCCAAGCCTTTCCAATCAATTTGACCCAAAAAATTTCTTAGGCTATTAAAATCAGCTTTTCGAAAATCTGGCACTTTAACAGAATTTTCTCCTACTGGTCTATTCCATTCTATGCTAAATCTGATTTCTTTGTGATCACTGCTCCCTAGCTCACTCCCTATTTCGATGTCATTAATTTGCGTTTCCCTGTTAGTTAACACTAAATCTAAAATATTATTTTCCCGTGTTGGTTCCTTAATGTGTTGCGTAAGAAAGCAATCGTCAATTAATTCTAGAAAATCTTCTGCTTCACTATTCCCTGTTTTGTTCAACCAGTTTATTCCGCTAAAATTAAAGTCACCCATGACATAAATACTGTTAGATCTAGATGCTCTAGATATTTCATCCCATAGATGCTTTGCTTCCATTCTGTCTAAATTTGGTGGCCTATATATTACTCCTATTATAATATTATTAGCTTTTTCGTTTAATTCAATCCAAATAGTTTCTGTGTGTGGCTCTGTTTTGATTCCCTCTTTGAGACTACATTTCAAATTGTCCCTAACATATATGGCTACTCCACCTCCTCGTCTAATATATCTATCTGTGTGAAATAGTTTAAATCCATATATTTGATATTCAGCTAATAGTTCTCTATTTTCTACATTCATCCACGTTTCGGTAAGTGCAATAATATCTATTTTTTCTGTGCAGACAAGAGCATTTAATTCGTTAATTTTATTTCTTAGACTTCTACTGTTAGTGTAATATACCCTAAGTGAATTGTTATTTTGCGGACCTTCTCTTTCCCTGATCGTTTTGCCAATTCCTTTCTCCCACAAACACATACTTTTATTACCTCCTTCCTCCAAATCAATTCCCATACCTCTATCTACTAACAGTTTAAACCCAAACAAACACCTCTAACCACTTCTTCTAGCGAGTTCGCAACAGCAACAACCCCAGCTCTCGATAGATGCACCCCATCACGAGCATACATTTCATTTCTTCCATCGAAGTGTTCCCAGTTGTCTATGAAAGATATTGCATTTGATTTGCAATATCTTTCCAGCCGGCAATTGACACCAAGTGCCCTCGATATCCATTCATTTCCCACTCCCTTTCTTGGAAGAATGCCACATATGATCGGGATTCCTCCCTTGCTCCTAACTAACTCTATGGCTGTTTTATACCTCTGAATCAGTTCCTCACTCCTGACTCGACCAACATCATTTCCTCCCACGCTAATGCAAATAATGGGATTGTTCCCATTACCAGCCATAATATCATTCATGTTGTTTATAATATCACCAATGCCAGCTCCGGGATAGCAAACCCTTAACCTGTTCCCCCTATCTCTAGCACAAAACGTTCTATCCAAATACCTTATCTGGGAATCTCCCACAACTAATGTTTGCTTAGGTACTTCCTTTACTTTCTGAGGGGCCTGCGCTTCCTTTCTCTTCGTTGCTTTCCCTTTTGCGCGATCCACAGTCTCTCCACAGCACTCGTCCTCCAAAACGTCAAATGAATTTGAAGTTGCTATGGCGTTTGAAGGCGGCTTTATCAAAGTCTTCTTAAGGCCCCTGTCTTTCGCAACTCTCCAAGACGAGGTCCCTTTACTGCTGGTCTCCTCCTTCGTTACTTCTCGTTTCAAAAGGATTAAAAATGGGGAGGTCACTTTAGAACAGGAATTCGTGCAACTGGTTAGAAATGTTAAAAAAGAGATAAGGAAAGCAAAAAGAAACTATGAAGTTCGCATAGCAGGGCAAGCAAAGACAAATCCTAAAGGTTTTTTTCAGTTATATCGTACTAAGACTAGGGAAAGGATAGGTCCATTAAAAACTGAGACAGGTCAAATAACAGATAGTGATGAAGAGATGAGTAGTATTTTTAATAAATATTTTGTATCTGTATTTACTAAAGAGGAACTTAACAATATGCCTTCAGCCGAACAAGTCTATGTGGGTGGGGACGAGGACAGGTTGACGAGTTTAGCAGTTACCAGGGAGGATGTTCTTAAACAAATAGTAAAACTCAAACCAAACAAATCCCCAGGGCCGGATGAAGTGTTTGCTAGGGTGCTTAAAGAATGCAAAGAGGAGCTTTGTGACCCACTGTCAACCATATTTAATAAATCAATAGAGTCAGGCAGAGTGCCAGAGTTTTGGAAAGTTGCTAATGTGATACCAGTTTTTAAGAAAGGAGATAGATAAGAACATAAGAACATAAGAACAAAGGTAACTGCAGAAGGCCTATTGGCCCATTCGAGGCAGCTCCTATTCTATAACCACCCAATCCCACTCATATAAGAACATAAGAACAAAGGTAACTGCAGAAGGCCTATTGGCCCATACGAGGCAGCTCCTATTCTATAACCACCCAATCCCACTCATATACTTGTCCAACCCGTGCTTGAAACAATCGAGGGACCCCACCTCCACAATGTTACGCGGCAATTGGTTCCACAAATCAACAACCCTGTTACTGAACCAGTATTTACCCAAGTCTTTCCTAAATCTAAACTTATCCAATTTATACCCATTGTTTCGTGTTCTGTCCTGTGTTGATACTTTTAATACCCTATTAATATCCCCCCGGTTATGTCCATTCATCCACTTGTAAACCTCTATCATGTCACCCCTAACTCTTCGCCTTTCCAGTGAATGCAACTTAAGCTTTGTTAATCTTTCTTCATATGAAAGATTTCTAATTTGGGGAATTAACTTAGTCATCCTACGCTGGACACGTTCAAGTGAATTTATACTTGTCCAAGCACGGGTTGGACAAGTATATGAGTGGGATTGGGTGGTTATAGAATAGGAGCTGCCTCGTATGGGCCAATAGGCCTTCTGCAGTTACCTTTGTTCTTATGTTCTTATGCTATGCGAACTTCATAGTTTCTTTTTGCTTTCCTTAAATTTGCCGATGATACGAAAATCGGTAGGGAAATTAATTCGGAGGAGGACTCACTATCACTTCAAGTTGATCTAGATAGGGTTTTGAAATGGTCAAAGGATTGGCAGATGCAGTTTAATGCTGATAAATGTAAAGTTCTGAGGTTAGGTAATGATGATAGAGTTACAAGATACGAGCTAGATGGTGTTGTGATTGCGAAGTCGGATTGCGAAAGGGATCTGGGAGTTATGATTAGTAAGAATTTAAAACAAAAGGATCAATGCATAAATGTTCGTAATAAGGCAAATCGGACACTTGGATTTATTAATCGCAGCGTTAGTAACAAGACACCTGGTGTGGTTCTCAAGCTATATCTTGCTCTAGTTAGGCCCCATTTAGATTATGCAGTTCAGTTTTGGTCGCCATATTATAGAATGGATATAAATTCACTTGAACGTGTCCAGCGTAGGATGACTAAGTTAATTCCCCAAATTAGAAATCTTTCATATGAAGAAAGATTAACAAAGCTTAAGTTGCATTCACTGGAAAGGCGAAGAGTTAGGGGTGACATGATAGAGGTTTACAAGTGGATGAATGGACATAACCGGGGGGATATTAATAGGGTATTAAAAGTATCAACACAGGACAGAACACGAAACAATGGATATAAATTGGATAAGTTTAGATTTAGGAAAGACTTGGGTAAATACTGGTTCAGTAACAGGGTTGTTGATTTGTGGAACCAATTGCCGCGTAACATTGTGGAGGTGGGGTCCCTCGATTGTTTCAAGCACGGGTTGGACAAGTATATGAGTGGGATTGGGTGGTTATAGAATAGGAGCTGCCTCGTATGGGCCAATAGGCCTTCTGCAGTTACCTTTGTTCTTATGTTCTTATGTTCTTATATCCATTCTATAATATGGCGACCAAAACTGAACTGCAAAATCTAAATGGGGCCTAACTAGAGCAAGATATAGCTTGAGAACCACACCAGGTGTCTTGTTACTAACGCTGCGATTAATAAATCCAAGTGTCCCATTTGCCTTATTACGAACATTTATGCATTGATCCTTTTGTTTTAAATTCTTACTAATCATAACTCCCAGATCCCTTTCGCAATCCGACTTCGCAATCTCAACACCATCTAGCTCGTATCTTGTAACTCTATCATCATTACCTAACCTCAGAACTTTACATTTATCAGCATTAAACTGCATCTGCTAATCCTTTGACCATTTCAAAACCCTATCTAGATCAACTTGAAGTGATAGTGAGTCCTCCTCCGAATTAATTTCCCTGCCGATTTTCGTATCATCGGCAAATTTGCAAATGTTGCTACTCAAACCTGAATCTAAATCATTTATATATATTATAAACAACAGAGGTCCCAGGACAGAGCCCTGAGGCACTCCACTTACAACAATTTCCCACTCTGACTTGACTCCATTTATACTAACTCTCTGTTTCCTTTGGTATAGCCATGCCCTAATCCAGTTTAATATAGCACCCCCAATACCATGAGCCTCTATCTTTTTAATCAGTCTTTCATGTGGCACTGTATCAAAAGCTTTGCTAAAGTCAAGGTACACAACATCACAATCCTTACCACTATCAACTGCCTCAACTATGCTAGAATAAAAAGATAACAAATTTGTTAAACATGAACGGCCATTTATAAAACCATGTTGCGACTCAATTATTAATTTATGTTTTTCAAGATGAAGACGAATTTTATTTGCTATTATAGATTCGAGTAACTTTCCCACAATAGACTTTAGGCTAATTGGTCGATAGTTAGACGCAAGTGATCTATCTCCTTTCTTAAAAACTGGTATCACATTAGCAACTTTCCAAAACTCTGGCACTCTGCCTGACTCTATTGAATTATTAAATATGGTTTAATAATTTAATAATAATTATGACAGTGGGTCACAAAGCTCCTCTTTGCATTCTTTAAGCACCTTGGCAAACACTTCATCCGGCCCTGGGGATTTGTTTGGTTTGAGTTTTACTATTTGTTTAAGAACATCCTCCCTGGTAACTGTTAAACTCGTCAACCTGTTCTCGTCCCCACCCACATAGACTTGTTCGGCTGAAGGCATATTGTTAAGTTCCTCTTTAGTAAATACAGATACAAAATATTTATTAAAAATACTACTCATCTCTTCATCACTATCTGTTATTTGACCTGTCTCAGTTTTTAATGGACCTATCCTTTCCCTAGTCTTAGTACGATATAACTGAAAAAACCCTTTAGGATTTGTCTTTGCTTGCCCTGCTATGCGAACTTCATAGTTTCTTTTTGCTTTCCTTATCTCTTTTTTAATTATTTCTAACCAGTTTTACGAATTCCTGTTCTAAAGTGACCTCCCCATTTTTAATCCTTTTGTACCAAGCTCTCTTTTTACCTATAAGGTTCTTCAAATTCTTTGTTATCCACTTTGGGTCATTAGTATTCGATCTATTCAATTTGTATGGTATACTTCGTTCCTGTGCTTTGTTTAGAATATTCTTAAATAAGTTATATATTGAATTCACATCGAAATCCCCATTTACGTCACCTATCGCTGGGTTCATGTCTCGCTCCAAGACCGGCCCACACCCCATACCCAAGACTTTCCAATCAATTTGACCCAAAGAATTTCTAAGGCTATTAAAATCAGCTTTTCGAAAATCTGGCATTTTAACAGAATTTTCTCCTACAGGTCTATTCCATTCTATGCTAAATCTGATTTCTTTGTGATCACTGTTCCTTAGCTCACTCCCTATTTCGATGTCATTAATTTGTGTTTCCCTGTTAGTTAACACTAAATCTAAAATATTATTTTCCCGCGTTGGTTCCTTAATGTGTTGCGTAAGAAAGCAATCGTCAATTAATTCTAGAAAATCTTCTGCTTCACTATTCCCTGTTTTGTTCAACCAGTTTATTCCACTAAAATTAAAGTCACCCATGACGTAAATACTGTTAGATCTAGTTAGATCATCCCTAGATATTTCATCCCATAGATGCTTTGCTTCCATTCTGTCTAAATTTGGTGGCCTATATATAACTCCTATTATAATATTATTAGCTTTTTCGTTTAATTCTATCCAAATAGTTTCTGTGTGTGGCTCAGTTTTGATTCCCTCTTTGAGACTACATTTCAAATTGCCCCTAACAAATATGGCTACTCCACCTCCTCGTCTAATATATCTATCTGTGTGAAATAGTTTAAATCCATTTATTTGATATTCAGCTAATAGTTCTCTATTTTCTACATTCATCCACGTTTCGGTAAGTGCAATAATATCTATTTTTTCTGTGCAGACAAGAGCACCCCCAATACCATGAGCTTCTATTTTTTTAATTAGTCTTTCTTGTGGCACTGTATCAAAAGCTTTGCTAAAGCCAAGGTACACAACATCACTATCCTTACCACTATCAACTGCCTCAACTATGCTGGAATAAAAAGTTAGCAAATTTGTTAAACATGAACGGCCATTTGTAAAACCATGTTGCGACTGAATTATTAATTTATGTTTTTCAAGACGGAGACGAATTGTATTTGCAATTATTGATTCAAGTAACTTTCCCACAATAGACGTTAAGCTAATTGGTCGATAGTTAGACGCAAGTGATCTATCTCCTTTCTCCTTTCTTTCTTAACTGGTATCACATTAGCAACTTTCCAAAACTCTGGTACTCTGCCTGACTCTATTGATTTATTAAATATGGTTGACAGTGGGTCACAAAGCTCCTCTTTGCATTCTTTAAGCACCCTGGCAAACACTTCATCCGGCCCTGGGGATTTGTTTGGTTTTAGTTTTTCTAATTGTTTAATTACATTCTCCCTGGTAACTGCTAAACTAGTCAACCTGTCCTCGTCCCCACCCACATAGACTTGTTCGGCTGAAGGCATATTGTTAAGTTCTTCTTTAGTAAATACAGATATAAAATATTTGTTAAAAATACTACTCATCTCCTTGTCATTATCCGTTATTTGACCTAAGAACATAAGAACAAAGGTAACTGCAGAAGGCCTATTGGCCCATACGAGGCAGCTCCTATTCTATAACCACCCAATCCCACTCATATACTTGTCCAACCCGTGCTTGAAACAATCGAGGGACCCCACCTCCACAATGTTACGCGGCAATTGGTTCCACAAATCAACAACCCTGTTACTGAACCAGTATTTACCCAAGTCTTTCCTAAATCTAAACTTATCCAATTTATATCCATTGTTTCGTGTTCTGTCCTGTGTTGATACTTTTAATACCCTATTAATATCCCCCCGGTTATGTCCATTCATCCACTTGTAAACCTCTATCATGTCACCCCTAACTCTTCGCCTTTCCAGTGAATGCAACTTAAGCTTTGTTAATCTTTCTTCATATGAAAGATTTCTAATTTGGGGAATTAACTTAGTCATCCTACGCTGGACACGTTCAAGTGAATTTATATCCATTCTATAATATGGCGACCAAAACTGAACTGCATAATCTAAATGGGGCCTAACTAGAGCAAGATATAGCTTGAGAACCACACCAGGTGTCTTGTTACTAACGCTGCGATTAATAAATCCAAGTGTTCGATTTGCCTTATTACGAACATTTATGCATTGATCCTTTTGTTTTAAATTCTTACTAATCATAACTCCCAGATCCCTTTCGCAATCCGACTTCGCAATCACAACACCATCTAGCTCGTATCTTGTAACTCTATCATAAGAACTAAAATCTGAGGACCTGTCTCAGATTTTAATGGACCTATTCTTTCCCTAGTCTTAGTTCGATATAACTGAAAAAACCCTTTAGGATTTGACTTTGCTTGCCCTGCTATGCAAACTTCATAGTTTCTTTTTGTTTCCTAATCTCTTTTTTAACATTTCTAACCAGTTGTATGAATTCCTGTTCTAACCTGACTTCCCCATTCTTAATCCTTTTGTACCAAGCTCTCTTTTTACCTATAAGGTTCTTTAAATTATTTGTTATCCACTTTGGGTCATTAGTATTCGACCTATTCAATTTGTATGGTATACTTCGTTCCTGTGCTTTGTTTAGAATATTCTTAAATAAGTTATATATTATATCCACATCGAAATCCCCTTTTACGTCACTTTCTTATGGGTTTTCACTTTTTTTTCACTTACGTCCCCTTTTATGGGTTGGACATGTATATGAGTGGGATTGGGTGGTTATAAATAGGAGCTGCCTCGTATGGGCCAATAGGCCTTCTGCAGTTGCCTTTGTTCTTATGTTCTTATGTCACCTATCGCTGGGTTTATGTCTCGCTCTAAGACCGGCCCACACCCCATACCCAAGAGTTTCCAATCTAGTTTACCCCAAACAAATCTTAGGCTATTAAAATCAGCTTTTCGAAAATCTGGCACTTTAACAGAATTTTCTCCTACAGGTCTATTCCATTCTATGCTAAATCTGATTACTTCGTGATCACTGTTCCCTAGCTCACTCCCTATTTCGATGTCATTAATTTGTGTTTCCCTGTTAGTTAACACTAAATCTAAAATATTATTTTCCCGCGTTGGTTCCTTAATGTGTTGCGTAAGAAAGCAATTGTCAATTAATTCTAGAAAATCTTCTGCATCACTATTCCCTGTTTTGTTCAACCAGTTTATTCCGCTAAAATTAAAGTCACCCATGACATAAATACTGTTAGATCTAGATGCTCTAGATATTTCATCCCATAGGTGCTTTGCTTCCATTCTGTCTAAATTTGGTGGCTTATATATAACTCCTATTATAATATTATTAACTTTTTCATTTAATTCTATCCAAATAGTTTCTGTGTGTGGCTCAGTTTTGATTCCCTCTTTGAGACTACATTTCAAATTGTCCCTAACATATATGGCTATTCCTCCTCCTCGTCTAATATATCTATCTGTGTGAAATAGTTTAAATCCATTTATCTGATATTCAGCTAATAGTTCTCTATTTTCTACATTCATCCACGTTTCGGTAAGTGCAATAATGTTTATTTTTTCTGTGCAGACAAGAGCATTTAATTCGTTAATTTTATTTCTTAGACTTCTCCTGTTAGTGTAATATATCCTAAGTGAATTGTTATTTTGAGGCCCTTTTCTTTCCCTGATCATTTTGCCAATTCTTTTCTCCCACGAACACATACTTTTATTATCTCCTTCCTCCAAATCAATTCCCATACCACTATCTACTAACAGTTTAAACCCAAACAAACACCTCTAACCACTGGTTCCAACGAGTTCGCAACAGCAACAACCCCAGCCCTCGATAGATGCACCCCATCACGAGCATACATTTCATTTCTTCCATAGAAGCGTTCCCAGTTGTCTATGAAAGATATTGCATTTGATTTGCAATATCTTTCCAGCCGGCAATTGACACCAAGTGCTCTCGACATCCATTCATTTCCCACTCCCTTTCTTGGAAGAATGCCACATATGATTAGGAGAGGTTGTGTTAACCGGAGCTCCTGAGTGTTGTTATATTATCATAGCAATATGGAAGTTGTAGTTAAGGACCTGGTGACTCTAGTGGGAGCCCTGAGGACAGAGTTGGACTCTCTGCGGGAGGAGGTGCGTCAGCTTAAAGAACAACGAGAAGTAACGAAGGAGGAGACCAGTAGTAAAGGGACCTCGTCTTGGAGAGTTGTGAAAGACAGGGGCCTTAAGAAGACTTTGATAAAGCCGCCTTCAAACGCCATAGCAACTTCTAATTCGTTTGACGTTTTGGAGGACGAGTGCTGTGGTGAGACTGCGGATCGCGCAAAAGGGAAAGCAACGAAGAGAAAGGAAGCGCAGGCCCCTCAGAAAGTAAAGGTACCTAAGCAAACATTAGTTGTGGGAGATTCCCAGATAAGGTATTTGGATAGAGAGTTTTGTGCTAGAGATAGGGGGAACAGGTTAAGGGTTTGCTATCCCGGAGCTGGCATTGGTGATATTATAAACAACATGAATGATATTATGGCTGGTAATGGGAACAATCCCATTATTTGCATTAGCGTGGGAGGAAATGATGTTGGTCGAGTTAGGAGTGAGGAACTGATTCAGAGGTATAGAACAGCCATAGAATTAGTTAGGAGCAAGGGAGGAATCCCGATCATATGTGGCATTCTTCCAAGAAAGGGAGTGGGAAATGAATGGATATCGAGGGCACTTGGTGTCAATTGCCGGCTGGAAAGATATTGCAAATCAAATGCAATATCTTTCATAGACAACTGGGAACACTTCTATGGAAAAAATGAAATGTATGCTCGTGATGGGGTGCATCTATCGAGAGCTGGGGTTGTTGCTTTTGCGAACTCGTTGGAAGAAGTGGTTAGAGGTGTTTGTTTGGGTTTAAACTGTTAGTAGATAGAGGTATGGGAATTGATTTGGAGGAAGGAGGTAATAAAAGTATGTGTTTGTGGGAGAAAGGAATTGGCAAAACGATCAGGGAAAGAGAAGGTCCGCAAAATAACAATTCACTTAGGGTATATTACACTAACAGCAGAAGTCTAAGAAATAAAATTAACGAATTAAATGCTCTTGTCTGCACAGAAAAAATAGATATTATTGCACTTACCGAAACGTGGATGAATGTAGAAAATAGAGAACTATTAGCTGAATATCAAATATATGGATTTAAACTATTTCACTCAGATAGATATATTAGACGAGGAGGTGGAGTAGCCATATATGTTAGGGACAATTTGAAATGTAGTCTCAAAGAGGGAATCAAAACAGAGCCACACACAGAAACTATTTGGATAGAATTAAACGAAAAAGCAAATAATATTATAATAGGAGTAATATATAGGCCACCAAATTTAGACAGAATGGAAGCAAAGCACCTATGGGATGAAATATCTAGAGCATCTAGATCTAACAGTATTTATGTCATGGGTGACTTTAATTTTAGCAGAATAAACTGGTTGAACAAAACAGGGAACAGTGAAGCAGAAGATTTTCTAGAATTAATTGACGATTGCTTTCTTACGCAACACATTAAGGAACCAACACGGGAAAATAATATTTTAGATTTAGTGTTAACTAACAGGGAAATGCAAATTAATGACATCGAAATAGGGAGTGAGCTAGGGAGCAGTGATCACAAAGAAATCAGATTTAGCATAGAATGGAATAGACCAGTAGGAGAAAATTCTGTTAAAGTGCCAGATTTTCGAAAAGCTGATTTTAATAGCCTAAGAAATTTTTTGGGTCAAATTGATTGGAAAGTCTTGGGTATGGGGTGGGGGCCGGTCTTGGAGCGAGACATGAACCCAGCGATAGGTGACTTAAATGGGGATTTCGATGTGGATTCAATATATAACTTATTTAAGAATATTCTAAACAAAGCACAGGAACGTAGTATACCATACAAATTGAATAGATCGAATACTAATGACCCAAAGTGGATAACAAAGAATTTGAAGAACCTTATAGGTAAAAAGAGAGTTTGGTACAAAAGGATTAAAAATGGGGAGGTCACTTTAGAACAGGAATTCGTACAACTGGTTAGAAATGTTAAAAAAGAGATAAGGAAATCAAAAAGAAACTATGAAGTTCGCATAGCAGGGCAAGCAAAGACAAATCCTAAAGGGTTTTTTCAGTTATATCGTACTAAGACTAGGGAAAGGATAGGTCCATTAAAAACTGAGACAGGTCAAATAACAGATAGTGACGAAGAGATGAGTAGTATTTTTAATAAATATTTTGTATCTGTATTTACTAAAGAGGAACTTAACAATATGCCTTCAGCCGAACAAGTCTATGTGGGTGGGGACGAGGACAGGTTGACTAGTTTAACAGTTACCAGGGAGGATGTAATTAAACAAATAGTAAAACTCAAACCAAACAAATCCCCAGGGCCGGATGAAGTGTTTGCCAGGGTGCTTAAAGAATGCAAAGAGGAGCTTTCCGAGCCACTGTCAACCATATTTAATAAATCAATAGAGTCAGGCAGAGTGCCAGAGTTTTGGAAAGTTGCTAATGTGATACCAGTTTTTAAGAAAGGAGATAGATCACTTGCGTCTAACTATCGACCAATTAGCCTAACGTCTATTGTGGGAAAGTTACTCGAATCCATAATAGCAAATAAAATTCGTCTTCATCTTGAAAAACATAAATTAATAATTGAGTCGCAACATGGTTTTATAAATGGCCGTTCATGTTTGACAAATTTGTTATCTTTTTATTCTAGCATTGTTGAGGCAGTTGATAGTGGTAAGGATTGCGATGTTGTGTACCTTGACTTTAGCAAAGCTTTTGATACAGTGCCACATGAAAGACTGATTAAAAAGATGGAGTCTCATGGTATTGGGGGTGCTATATTAAGCTGGATTAGGGCATGGCTATACCAAAGGAAACAGAGAGTTAGTATAAATGGAATCAAGTCAGAGTGGGAAAATGTTGTAAGTGGAGTGCCTCAAGGCTCTGTCCTGGGACCTCTGTTGTTTATAATATATATAAATGATTTAGATTCAGGTTTGAGTAGCAACATTTGCAAATTTGCCGATGATACGAAAATCGGTAGGGAAATTAATTCGGAGGAGGACTCACTATCACTTCAAGTTGATCTAGATAGGGTTTTGAAATGGTCAAAGGATTGGCAGATGCAGTTTAATGCTGATAAATGTAAAGTTCTGAGGTTAGGTAATGATGATAGAGTTACAAGATACGAGCTAGATGGTGTTGAGATTGCGAAGTCGGATTGCGAAAGGGATCTGGGAGTTATGATTAGTAAGAATTTAAAACAAAAGGATCAATGCATAAATGTTCGTAATAAGGCAAATCGGACACTTGGATTTATTAATCGCAGCGTTAGTAACAAGACACCTGGTGTGGTTCTCAAGCTATATCTTGCTCTAGTTAGGCCCCATTTAGATTATGCAGTTCAGTTTTGGTCGCCATATTATAGAATGGATATAAATTCACTTGAACGTGTCCAGCGTAGGATGACTAAGTTAATTCCCCAAATTAGAAATCTTTCATATGAAGAAAGATTAACAAAGCTTAAGTTGCATTCACTGGAAAGGCGAAGAGTTAGGGGCGACATGATAGAGGTTTACAAGTGGGTGAATGGACATAACAAGGGGGATATTAATAGGGTATTAAAAGTATCAACACAGGACAGAACACGAAACAATGGGTATAAATTGGATAAGTTTAGATTTAGGAAAGACTTGGGTAAATACTGGTTCAGTAACAGGGTTGTAGATTTGTGGAACCAATTGCCGCGTAACGTGGTGGAGGTGGGGTCCCTCGATTGTTTCAAGCGCGGGTTGGACAAGTATATGAGTGGGACTGGGTGGTTATAGAATAGGAGCTGCCTCGTATGGGCCAATAGGCCTTCTGCAGTTACCTTTGTTCTTATGTTCTTATGTTCTTATGTTCTTATGATCGGGATTCCTCCCTTGCTCCTAACTAATTCAATGGCTGTCCTAAATCTCTGTATTAGTTCCTCGCTCCTAACTCGCCCAACATCATTACCCCCCCTGCACTAATACAAATAATGGGTTTGTTCCCATTTCCCGTCATAATATCATTCATGTTTTCAACAATATCACCAATTCCAGCTCCCGGATAGCAAACCCTTAATCTGTTCCCCCTATCTCTGGCACAAAACGTTCTGTCTAAATACCTCACCTGGGAATCTCCCACAACCAAAATTCGCTTCGGTACCGCCCTAACTTTCTGAATACGAGCTAGATTGTGTTGAGATTGCAAAGTCGAATTGCGAAAGGGATCTGGGAGTTAATAGTTCTTCTAAAGAAGAACTTAATAATATGCCTTCAGCCTATTGTCTATTTGGGTGGGGATGAGGACAGGTTGACTAGTTTAGCAGTTACCAGGGAGGATGTATTTAAACAATTAGAAAAACTAAAACAAAACTAATCCCCAGAGCCGGATGAAGTGTTTGCCAGGGTGCTTAAAGAATGCAAAGAGGAGCTTTCCGAGCCACTGTCTACCATATTTAATAAATCAATAGAGTCAGGCAGAGTGCCAGAGGCATGGAAGGTAGCTAATGTGGTACCAATTTTTAAGAAAGGAGATAGATCACTTGCGTCAAACTATCGGCCAATTAGCCTAACGTCTATTGTGGGAAAGTTACTTGAATCAATAATTGCAAATATAATTCGTCTCCATCTTGAAAAGCATAAATTAATAAATGAGTCGCAACATGGTTTTACAAATGGCCGTTCATGTTTAACAAATTTGCTAACGTTTTATTCTAGCATATGGAAGTTGCAATATGGAAGTTGCATATGGAAGAAGCATTGCAATATGGAAGTTGTAGTTAAGGACCTGGTGACTCTAGTGGGAGCCCTGAGGACAGAGTTGGACTCTCTGCGGGAGGAGGTGCGTCAGCTGAAAGAACAACGAGAAGTAACAAAGGAGGAGACCAGTAGTAAAGGGACCTCCTCTTGGAGAGTTGTGAAAGACAGGGGCCTTAAGAAGACTTTGATAAAGCCGCCTTCAAACGCCATAGCAACTTCTAATTCATTTGACGTTTTGGAGGACGAGTGCTGTGGAGAGACTGTGGATCGCGCAAAAGGGAAAGCAACGAAGAGAAAGGAAGCGCAGGCCCCTCAGAAAGTAAAGGAAGTACCTAAGCAACCATTAGTTGTGGGAGATTCCCAGATAAGGTATTTGGATAGAACGTTTTGTGCTAGAGATAGGGGGAACAGGTTAAGGGTTTGCTATCCCGGAGCTGGCATTGGTGATATTATAAACAACATGAATGATATTATGGCTGGTAATGGGAACAATCCCATTATTTGCATTAGCGTGGGAGGAAATGATGTTGGTCGAGTTAGGAGTGACGAACTGATTCAGAGGTATAAAACACCCATAGAGTTAGTTAGGAGCAAGGGAGGAATCACGATCATATGTGGCATTCTTCCAAGAAAGGGAGTGGGAAATGAATGGATATCGAGGGCACTTGGTGTCAATTGCCGGCTGGAAAGATATTGCAAATCAAATGCAATATCTTTCATAGACAACTGGGAACACTTCTATGGAAGAAATGAAATGTATGCTCGTGATGGGGTGCATCTATCGAGAGCTGGGGTTGTTGCTGTTGCGAACTCGTTAGAAGAAGTGGTTAGAGGTGTTTGTTTGGGTTTAAACTGTTAGTAGATAGAGGTATGGGAATTGATTTGGAGGAAGGAGGTAATAAAAGTATGTGTTTGTGGGAGAAAGGAATTGGCAAAACGATCAGGGAAAGATAAGGTCCGCAAAATAACAATTCACTTAGGGTATATTACACTAACAGTAGAAGTCTAAGAAATAAAATTAACGAATTAAATGCTCTTGAACATTAGCTGAATATCAAATATATGGATTTATACTATTTCACACAGATAGATATATTAGACGAGGAGGTGGAGTAGCCATATATGTTAGGGACAATTTGAAATGTAGTCTCAAAGAGGGAATCAAAACAGAGCCACACACAGAAACTATTTGGATTGAATTAAACGAAAAAGCTAATAATATTATAATAGGAGTAATATATAGGCCACCAAATTTAGACAGAATGGAAGCAAAGCATCTATGGGATGAAATATCTAGAGCATCTAGATCTAACAGTATTTATGTCATGGGTGACTTTAATTTTAGCGGAATAAACTGGTTGAACAAAACAGGGAATAGTGAAGCAGAAGATTTTCTAGAATTAATTGACGATTGCTTTCTTACACAACACATTAAGGAACCAACACGGGAAAATAATATTTTAGATTTAGTGTTAACTAACAGGGAAACGCAAATTAATGACATCGAAATAGGGAGTGAGCTAGGGAGCAGTGATCACAAAGAAATCAGATTTAGCATAGAATGGAATAGACCAGTAGGAGAAAATTCTGTTAAAGTGCCAGATTTTCGAAAAGCTGATTTTAATAGCCTAAGAAATTTTTTGGGTCAAATTGATTGGAAAGTCTTGGGTATGGGGTGGGGGCCGGTCTTGGAGCGAGACATGAACCCAGCGATAGGTGACTTAAATGGGGATTTCGATGTGGATTCAATATATAACTTATTTAAGAATATTCTAAACAAAGCACAGGAACGTAGTATACCATACAAATTGAATAGATCGAATACTAATGACCCAAAGTGGATAACAAAGAATTTGAAGAACCTTATAGGTAAAAAGAGAGCTTGGTACAAAAGGATTAAAAATGGGGAGGTCACGTTAGAACAGGAATTCGTACAACTGGTTAGAAATGTTAAAAAAGAGATAAGGAAAGCAAAAAGAAACTATGAAGTTCGCATAGCAGGGCAAGCAAAGACAAATCCTAAAGGGTTTTTTCAGTTATATCGTACCAAGACTAGGGAAAGGATAGGTGCATTAAAAACTGAGACAGGTCAAATAACAGTTAGTGATGAAGAGATGAGTAGTATTTTTAATAAATATTTTGTATCTGTATTTACTAAAGAGGAACTTAACAATATGCCTTCAGCCGAACAAGTCTATGTGGGTGGGGACGAGGACAGGTTGACGAGTTTAGCAGTTACTAGGGAGGATGTTCTTAAACAAATAGTAAAACTCAAACCAAACAAATCCCCAGGGCCGGATGAAGTGTTTGCCAGGGTGCTTAAAGAATGCAAAGAGGAGCTTTGTGACCCACTGTCAACCATATTTAATAAATCAATAGAGACAGGCAGAGTGCCAGAGTTTTGGAAAGTTGCTAATGTGATACCAGTTTTTAAGAAAGGAGATAGATCACTTGCGTCTAACTATCGACCAATTAGCCTAACGTCTATTGTGGGAAAGTTACTCGAATCTATAATAGCAAATAAAATTCGTCTTCATCTTGAAAAACATAAATTAATAATTGAGTCGCAACATGGTTTTATAAATGGCCGTTCATGTTTAACAAATTTGTTATCTTTTTATTCTAGCATTGTTGAGGCAGTTGATAGTGGTAAGGATTGCGATGTTGTATACCTTGACTTTAGCAAAGCTTTTGATACAGTGCCACATGAAAGACTGATTAAAAAGATAGAGTCTCATGGTATTGGGGGTGCTATATTAAGCTGGATTAGGGCATGGCTATACCAAAGGAAACAGAGAGTTAGTATAAATGGAATCAAGTCAGAGTGGGAAAATGTTGTAAGTGGAGTGCCTCAAGGCTCTGTCCTGGGACCTCTGTTGTTTATAATATATATAAATGATTTAGATTCAGGTTTGAGTAGCAACATTTGCAAATTTGCCGATGATACGAAAATCGGTAGGGAAATTAATTCGGAGGAGGACTCACTATCACTTCAAGTTGATCTAGATAGGGTTTTAAAATGGTCAAAGGATTGGCAGATGCAGTTTAATGCTGATAAATGTAAAGTTCTGAGGTTAGGTAATGATGATAGAGTTACAAGATACGAGCTAGATGGTGTTGTGATTGCGAAGTCGGATTGCGAAAGGGATCTGGGAGTTATGATTAGTAAGAATTTAAAACAAAAGGATCAATGCATAAATGTTCGTAATAAGGCAAATCGGACACTTGGATTTATTAATCGCAGCGTTAGTAACAAGACACCTGGTGTGGTTCTCAAGCTATATCTTGCTCTAGTTAGGCCCCATTTAGATTATGCAGTTCAGTTTTGGTCGCCATATTATAGAATGGATATAAATTCACTTGAACGTGTCCAGCGTAGGATGACTAAGTTAATTCCCCAAATTAGAAATCTTTCATATGAGGAAAGATTAACAAAGCTTAAGTTGCATTCACTGGAAAGGCGAAGAGTTAGGGGTGACATGATAGAGGTTTACAAGTGGATGAATGGACATAACCGGGGGGATATTAATAGGGTATTAAAAGTATCAACACAGGACAGAACACGAAACAATGGGTATAAATTGGATAAGTTTAGATTTAGGAAAGACTTGGGTAAATACTGGTTCAGTAACAGGGTTGTTGATTTGTGGAACCAATTGCCGCGTAACATTGTGGAGGTGGGGTCCCTCGATTGTTTCAAGCACGGGTTGGACAAGTATATGAGTGGGATTGGGTGGTTATAGAATAGGAGCTGCCTCGTATGGGCCAACAGGCCTTCTGCAGTTGCCTTTGTTCTTATGTTCTTATGTTCTTAGTTGAGGCAGTTGATAGTGGTAAGGATTGTGAAGTTGTGTACCTTGACTTTAGCAAAGCTTTTGATGCAGTGCCACATGAAAGACTAATTAAAAAAATAGAATCTCATGGTATTGGGGGTGCTATATTAAGTTGAATTAGGGCATGGCTATTCCAAAGGAAACAGAGAGTTAGTATAAATGGGGTTAAGTCAGAGTGGGATAATGTTTTTAGTGGAATACCTCAGGGCTCTGTCCTGGGACCTCTGTTGTTTATAATATATATAAATGATTTAGATTCAGGTTTGAGTAGCAACATTTGCAAATTTGCTGATGATACGAAAATCGGTAGGGAAATTAATTCGGAGGAGGACTCACTATCACTTCAAGTTGATCTAGATAGGGTTTTGAAATGGTCAAAGGATTGGCAAATGCAGTTTAATGCTGATAAATGTAAAGTTCTGAGGCTAGGTAATGATGATAGAGTTACTAGATACGAGCTAGATGGTGTTGAGATTCTGAAGTCGGATTGCGAAAGGGATCTGGGAGTTATGATTAGTGAGAATTTAAAACAAAACATAAGAACAAAGGTAACTGCAGAAGGCCTATTGGCCCATACGAGGCAGCTCCTATTCTATAACCACCCAATCCCACTCATATACTTGTCCAACCCGTGCTTGAAACAATCGAGGGACCCCACCTCCACAATGTTACGCGGCAATTGGTTCCACAAATCAACAACCCTGTTACTGAACCAGTATTTACCCAAGTCTTTCCTAAATCTAAACTTATCCAATTTATATCCATTGTTTCGTGTTCTGTCCTGTGTTGATACTTTTAATACCCTATTAATATCCCCCCGGTTATGTCCATTCATCCACTTGTAAACCTCTATCATGTCACCCCTAACTCTTCGCCTTTCCAGTGAATGCAACTTAAGCTTTGTTAATCTTTCTTCATATGAAAGATTTCTAATTTGGGGAATTAACTTAGTCATCCTACTCTGGACACGTTCAAGTGAATTTATATACATTCTATAATATGGCGACCAAAACTGAACTGCATAATCTAAATGGGGCCTAACTAGAGCAAGATATAGCTTGAGAACCACACCAGGTGTCTTGTTACTAACGCTGCGATTAATAAATCCAAGTGTCCGATTTGCCTTATTACGAACATTTATGCATTGATCCTTTTGTTTTAAATTCTTACTAATCATAACTCCCAGATCCCTTTCGCAATCCGACTTCGCAATCACAACACCATCTAGCTCGTATCTTGTAACTCTATCATCATTACCTAACCTCAGAACTTTACATTTATCAGCATTAAACTGCATCTGCCAATCCTTTGACCATTTCAAAACCCTATCTAGATCAACTTGAAGTGATAGTGAGTCCTCCTCCGAATTAATTTCCCTACCGATTTTCGTATCATCGGCAAATTTGCAAATTTCAAACCTGAATCTAAATCATTTATATATATTATAAACAACAGAGGTCCCAGGACAGAGCCTTGAGGCACTCCACTTACAACATTTTCCCACTCTGACTTGATTCCATTTATACTAACTCTCTGTTTCCTTTGGTATAGCCATGCCCTAATCCAGCTTAATATAGCACCCCCAATACCATGAGACTCTATTTTTTTAATCAGTCTTTCATGTGGCACTGTATCAAAAGCTTTGCTAAAGTCAAGGTATACAACATCGCAATCCTTACCACTATCAACTGCCTCAACAATGCTAGAATAAAAAGATAACAAATTTGTTAAACATGAACGGCCATTTATAAAACCATGTTGCGACTCAATTATTAATTTATGTTTTTCAAGATGAAGACGAATTTTATTTGCTATTATAGATTCGAGTAACTTTCCCACAATAGACGTTAGGCTAATTGGTCGATAGTTAGACGCAAGTGATCTATCTCCTTTCTTAAAAACTGGTATCACATTAGCAACTTTCCAAAACTCTGGCACTCTGCCTGACTCTATTGATTTATTAAATATGGTTGACAGTGGGTCACAAAGCTCCTCTTTGCATTCTTTAAGCACCCTAGCAAACACTTCATCCGGCCCTGGGGATTTGTTTGGTTTGAGTTTTACTATTTGTTTAAGAACATCCTCCCTGGTAACTGCTAAACTCGTCAACCTGTCCTCGTCCCCACCCACATAGACTTGTTCGGCTGAAGGCATATTGTTAAGTTCCTCTTTAGTAAATACAGATACAAAATATTTATTAAAAATACTACTCATCTCTTCATCACTATCTGTTATTTGACCTGTCTCAGTTTTTAATGGACCTATCCTTTCCCTAGTCTTAGTACGATATAACTGAAAAAACCCTTTAGGATTTGTCTTTGCTTGCCCTGCTATGCGAACTTCATAGTTTCTTTTTGCTTTCCTTATCTCTTTTTTAACATTTCTAACCAGTTGTACGAATTCCTGTTCTAAAGTGACCTCCCCATTTTTAATCCTTTTGTACCAAGCTCTCTTTTTACCTATAAGGTTCTTCAAATTCTTTGTTATCCACTTTGGGTCATTAGTATACGATCTATTCAATTTGTATGGTATACTACGTTCCTGTGCTTTGTTTAGAATATTCTTAAATAAGTTATATATTGAATCCACATCGAAATCCCCATTTAAGTCACCTATCGCTGGGTTCATGTCTCGCTCCAAGACCGGCCCACACCCCATACCCAAGCCTTTCCAATCAATTTGACCCAAAAAATTTCTTAGGCTATTAAAATCAGCTTTTCGAAAATCTGGCACTTTAACAGAATTTTCTCCTACTGGTCTATTCCATTCTATGCTAAATCTGATTTCTTTGTGATCACTGCTCCCTAGCTCACTCCCTATTTCGATGTCATTAATTTGCGTTTCCCTGTTAGTTAACACTAAATCTAAAATATTATTTTCCCGTGTTGGTTCCTTAATGTGTTGCGTAAGAAAGCAATCGTCAATTAATTCTAGAAAATCTTCTGCTTCACTATTCCCTGTTTTGTTCAACCAGTTTATTCCGCTAAAATTAAAGTCACCCATGACATAAATACTGTTAGATCTAGATGCTCTAGATATTTCATCCCATAGATGCTTTGCTTCCATTCTGTCTAAATTTGGTGGCCTATATATTACTCCTATTATAATATTATTAGCTTTTTCGTTTAATTCAATCCAAATAGTTTCTGTGTGTGGCTCTGTTTTGATTCCCTCTTTGAGACTACATTTCAAATTGTCCCTAACATATATGGCTACTCCACCTCCTCGTCTAATATATTTATCTGTGTGAAATAGTTTAAATCCATATATTTGATATTCAGCTAATAGTTCTCTATTTTCTACATTCATCCACGTTTCGGTAAGTGCAATAATATCTATTTTTTCTGTGCAGACAAGAGCATTTAATTCGTTAATTTTATTTCTTAGACTTCTACTGTTAGTGTAATATACCCTAAGTGAATTGTTATTTTGCGGACCTTCTCTTTCCCTGATCGTTTTGCCAATTCCTTTCTCCCACAAACACATACTTTTATTACCTCCTTCCTCCAAATCAATTCCCATACCTCTATCTACTAACAGTTTAAACCCAAACAAACACCTCTAACCACTTCTTCTAGCGAGTTCGCAACAGCAACAACCCCAGCTCTCGATAGATGCACCCCATCACGAGCATACATTTCATTTCTTCCATAGAAGTGTTCCCAGTTGTCTATGAAAGATATTGCATTTGATTTGCAATATCTTTCCAGCCGGCAATTGACACCAAGTGCCCTCGATATCCATTCATTTCCCACTCCCTTTCTTGGAAGAATGCCACATATGATCGGGATTCCTCCCTTGCTCCTAACTAACTCTATGGCTGTTTTATACCTCTGAATCAGTTCCTCACTCCTGACTCGACCAACATCATTTCCTCCCACGCTAATGCAAATAATGGGATTGTTCCCATTACCAGCCATAATATCATTCATGTTGTTTATAATATCACCAATGCCAGCTCCGGGATAGCAAACCCTTAACCTGTTCCCCCTATCTCTAGCACAAAACGTTCTATCCAAATACCTTATCTGGGAATCTCCCACAACTAATGTTTGCTTAGGTACTTCCTTTACTTTCTGAGGGGCCTGCGCTTCCTTTCTCTTCGTTGCTTTCCCTTTTGCGCGATCCACAGTCTCTCCACAGCACTCGTCCTCCAAAACGTCAAATGAATTTGAAGTTGCTATGGCGTTTGAAGGCGGCTTTATCAAAGTCTTCTTAAGGCCCCTGTCTTTCGCAACTCTCCAAGACGAGGTCCCTTTACTGCTGGTCTCCTCCTTCGTTACTTCTCGTTGTTGTTTTTTAAGCTGACGCACCTCCTCCCGCAGAGAGTCCAACTCTGTCCTCAGGGCTCCCACTAGAGTCACCAGGTCCTTCACTACAACTTCCATATTGCTATGATAATAAGAACATAAGAACATAAGAACAAAGGTAACTGCAGAAGGCCTATTGGCCCATACGAGGCAGCTCCTATTCTATAACCACCCAATCCCACTCATATACTTGTCCAACCCGTGCTTGAAACAATCGAGGGACCCCACCTCCACAATGTTACGCGGCAATTGGTTCCACAAATCAACAACCCTGTTACTGAACCAGTATTTACCCAAGTCTTTCCTAAATCTAAACTTATCCAATTTATATCCATTGTTTCGTGTTCTGTCCTGTGTTGATACTTTTAATACCCTATTAATATCCCCCCGGTTATGTCCATTCATCCACTTGTAAACCTCTATCATGTCACCCCTAACTCTTCGCCTTTCCAGTGAATGCAACTTAAGCTTTGTTAATCTTTCTTCATATGAAAGATTTCTTATTTGGGGAATTAACTTAGTCATCCTACGCTGGACACGTTCAAGTGAATTTATATCCATTCTATAATATGGCGACCAAAACTGAACTGCATAATCTAAATGGGGCCTAACTAGAGCAAGATATAGCTTGAGAACTACACCAGGTGTCTTGTTACTAACGCTGCGATTAATAAATCCAAGTGTTCGATTTGCCTTATTACGAACATTTATGCATTGATCCTTTTGTTTTAAATTCTTACTAATCATAACTCCCAGATCCCTTTCGCAATCCGACTTCGCAATCACAACACCATCTAGCTCGTATCTTGTAACTCTATCATCATTACCTAACCTCAGAACTTTACATTTATCAGCATTAAACTGCATCTGCCAATCCTTTGACCATTTCAAAACCCTATCTAGATCAACTTGAAGTGATAGTGAGTCCTCCTCCGAATTAATTTCCCTACCGATTTTCGTATCATCGGCAAATTTGCAAATGTTGCTACTCAAACCTGAATCTAAATCATTTATATATATAATAAACAACAGAGGTCCCAGGACAGAGCCTTGAGGCACTCCACTTACAACATTTTCCCACTCTGACTTGATTCCATTTATACTAACTCTCTGTTTCCTTTGGTATAGCCATGCCCTAATCCAGCTTAATATAGCACCCCCAATACCATGAGACTCTATTTTTTTAATCAGTCTTTCATGTGGCACTGTATCAAAAGCTTTGCTAAAGTCAAGGTATACAACATCGCAATCCTTACCACTATCAACTGCCTCAACAATGCTAGAATAAAAAGATAACAAATTTGTTAAACATGAACGGCCATTTATAAAACCATGTTGCGACTCAATTATTAATTTATGTTTTTCAAGATGAAGACGAATTTTATTTGCTATTATAGATTCGAGTAACTTTCCCACAATAGACGTTAGGCTAATTGGTCGATAGTTAGACGCAAGTGATCTATCTCCTTTCTTAAAAACTGGTATCACATTAGCAACTTTCCAAAACTCTGGCACTCTGCCTGACTCTATTGATTTATTAAATATGGTTGACAGTGGGTCACAAAGCTCATCTTTGCATTCTTTAAGCACCCTAGCAAACACTTCATCCGGCCCTGGGGATTTGTTTGGTTTGAGTTTTACTATTTGTTTAAGAACATCCTCCCTGGTAACTGCTAAACTCGTCAACCTGTCCTCGTCCCCACCCACATAGACTTGTTCGGCTGAAGGCATATTGTTAAGTTCCTCTTTAGTAAATACAGATACAAAATATTTATTAAAAATACTACTCATCTCTTCATCACTATCTGTTATTTGACCTGTCTCAGTTTTTAATGGACCTATCCTTTCCCTAGTCTTAGTACGATATAACTGAAAAAACCCTTTAGGATTTGTCTTTGCTTGCCCTGCTATGCGAACTTCATAGTTTCTTTTTGCTTTCCTTATCTCTTTTTTAACATTGCTAACCAGTTGTACGAATTCCTGTTCTAAAGTGACCTCCCCATTTTTAATCCTTTTGTACCAAGCTCTCTTTTTACCTATAAGGTTCTTCAAATTCTTTGTTATCCACTTTGGGTCATTAGTATACGATCTATTCAATTTGTATGGTATACTACGTTCCTGTGCTTTGTTTAGAATATTCTTAAATAAGTTATATATTGAATCCACATCGAAATCCCCATTTAAGTCACCTATCGCTGGGTTCATGTCTCGCTCCAAGACCGGCCCACACCCCATACCCAAGCCTTTCCAATCAATTTGACCCAAAAAATTTCTTAGGCTATTAAAATCAGCTTTTCGATGTTATAAATAATATAACAACACTCAGGAGCTCCGGTTAACACAACCTCTCACTGTGACTTCACCTGACCGACTGGATCAATGCATGAATGTTCGTAATAAGGCAAATAGTACACTGGGATTTATTAATCAAAGCGTTAGTAACAAAACACCTGGTGTGGTTCTTAAGCTATATCTTGCTCTGGTTAGGCCCCATTTAGATTATGCAGTTCAGTTTTGGTCGCCGTATTATAGAATGGATATAAATTCAATTGAACGTGTCCAACATAGGATGACTAAGTTAATTCCCCAAATTAAAAATCTTTCATATGAAGAAAGATTAACAAAGCTTAAATTGCATTCATTGGAAAGGCGAAGAGTTAGGGGAGACATGATAGAGGTTTACAAGTGGATGAATAGACATAACAAAGGAGATATTAATAGGGTATTAAAAGTATCAACACAAGACAGAACACAAAACAATGGATTTAAATTGGATAAGTTTAGATTTAGGAAAGACTTGGGTAAATACTGGTTCGGTAACAGGGTTGTTGATTTGTGGAATCAATTACTACGTAACGTGGTGGAGGTGGGGTCCCTCGATTGTTTCAAGCGCGGGTTGGACAAGTATATGAGTGGGATTGGGTGGTTATAGATAGGAGCTGCCTCGTATGGGCCAATAGACCTTCTGCAGTTACCTTTGTAATGCACCCCTAACTCTTCGCCTTTCCAGTGAATGTAATTTAATCTTTGTTAATCTTTCTTCATATGAAAGATTTCTAATTTGGGGAATTAACTTAGTCATCCTACGCTGGACACGTTCAAGTGAATTTATATCCATTCTATAGTACGGCGACCAAAACTGAGCTGCATAATCTAAATGGGGCCTAGACTTGGGTAAATACTGGTTCGGTAACAGGGTTTTTGATTTGTGGAACCAATTACCACGAAACGTAGTGGAGGTGGGGTCCCTCGATTGTTTCAAGCGTGGGTTGGACATGTATTTCAATGAGATTGGGTAGTTATAAATAGGAACTGCCTCGTATGGGCTAATAGGCCTTCTGCAGTTACCTTAATGCTTATATTCTAATGTTCTTACACCTCTCACACAACTTCACCTGACAAGACTATATATTGGAAAACACTTAATACGCTACCTCACAAGTTCATTTAGTATTCAGTTACCGCACAAGTGCATCTCGTCTGTGTCTCCTCTCGCATTCATTATTTTCGTTTCCTGATTGCTGAAAATATAAAGCACAGTAAAGGAGTCAGTGTAACCAACGTCTCCCGTCGAACCATTAAATCTGTATATTGCTGAAATTCAATAATTCCTTTTACTCTTTTTCATGGCGACTGAAGACAGCATTGGTGGCATTAACAGCCTCGTTCAGGTATTGCAGCTTTCAGAAGATAAACAATCACAATTTATAAACATTGAAAGTATAATAGATGGAGAATTGTCAGATAGTCTGAGCACGAAAGATTCATTTTCGCACGAAAATTTAAAATTTTGTCCCAAAAGAACGAGCACACCTTGCAAATCTATGTCAGATTCAGGAAATAAAAGTAAGTTAAGGAGTGACCGATGCAAGAGTTCCATTGACAGGCATGATACTCACTGTAAGCGCCCAAAATATGACAGAAGGCCATTTGACAGGAAAGTTTCTACGCATGAAGTTCGGCGTAGGCGCCCTGCATGCGATAGTCCATTGGACAGACGTATTGTTCAGAATATTTGCCGTGTATCTGACTCAAGTCCCATTGAAAGGCACATAGCCCAGCATATGTGCCCAACGGGAAACAAAACTCCCCGTGACAGACATATTGCTAAGAACAGGCGACCAACTGTTGTCAGGAATATGATCAATCCCGTTCGTTCTTCAAATGAAAGGATTCCAATTGACAGGCATTTTCTTCAGCACGTTCGCCCATCTTATCATAGGATTCCTTTTAACAGGCATATGGCTCAGTCCAAGCACCAAGCAGATGATAGAATATATTTTAACAAGCGCTATGTAGATGACAGGAGCCCTCGTGACTTTCATATAACTCAGCATAGGCGGCTATTAAGAGAGAACCCATTTGACAGGCATATTGCTCAGCGCCGGCCCTTACAAGGTGAAAAGGTTTTTGCACGACATCCTGCTCAGAACAGGTCACCTACCTTTGACTGGCATCGCTTCCACAGGCATTCAGCAGGAAACAGGAGTCTCATTGGTAGGATTATTGATCAATGTAACAGGAGTCTCATTGGTAGGATTATTGGCCAATGTAACAGAAGTCTCATTGGTCAATGTAACAGGAGTCTCATTGATAGATTTATAGCACATTGCAGGCTAGGATATAACAGGCATTTGTGATCGTAACGTATAATAGGAATCCATTTGTGAGTGACAAGGGTCAAAATGTCATCCGCAGGAATACTCATCAAGATCAATGGACACCTGGCCACGAGTATGGTTTATGATGATGACGACATAAGAGACCACCTGGCCGCCGATTTTTTAACTTTTTTTTTAACTGTAACTGTAAATTTTTTAATTACTATACAAA
>NC_091174.1:27305358-27317858 GCF_040958095.1 Procambarus clarkii
TTGACACCAAGTGCCCTCGACATCCATTCATTTCCCTTCCCACTCCCTTTCTTGGAAGAATGTGACATATGATCGGGATTCCTCCCTTGCTTCTAACTAATTGAATTGCTGTTTTATACCTCTGAATCAGTTCCTAACTCGACCAACATCATTTCCTCCCACGCTAATGCAAATCACGGGATTGTTCCCATTTCCAGCCATAATATCATTCATGTTGTTTATAATATCACCAATACCAGCTCCGGGATAGCAAACCCTTAACATGTTTCCCCTATCTCTAGTACAAAACGTTCTATCCAAATACCTTATCTGGGAATCTCTCACGACTAAAGTTACATAGTTAAAGGTACATCCTTTATTCTCTGAGGGGCCTGCGCTTCGTTGCTCTACGTTGCTTTCCCTTTTGCGTGATCCACAGTCTCACAACAGCACTCGTCCTTCAATATGGCAAATGAATTAGACGTTCTTAGGGCGTCTGTAGGCGGCTTTATCAAAGTTTTCTTAAGGCCCCTGTGCTGTACGTTCCAAGGTCTTTTTACTACTGGTCTCCTCCTTCGTTCCTTCTTGTTGTTGTTTCAGCGTACCTCTACGTTTCATCCCGTAGAGAGTCCAACTCTGTCCACAGAGCCCCAACCAGACTCATCAGTTCCTTCACCACAACTTCCATATTGTTATGATAATATGACTACACCCAGGGTCGATCAGCGGGTCATGCGTGCAGTCGGCAAGTACCATGAGCAGACATGTTGGGACCCGAAAGATGGTGAACTATGCCTGGCCAGGATGAAGCCAGAGGAAACTCTGGTGGAGGTCCGTAGCGATTCTGACGTGCAAATTGATCGTCGGAGCTGGGTATAGGGGCGAAAGACTAATCGATGACTCCCTAAACAATGTTCACATTTATAGTTTAGTGAATTAGGCAACTCGGTGTTGAAGACCCCTAGAGCTGAAGGCTTGAGTAATTGATTGGCAGTATTCAGAAGTGGTCCAACGGAAACACCGCATGAAGCTTAACAGTAGTTTATTACTAACTTAACCACTAATACACAGGGTGCTTGATTTACTTTATATTGGCGTCAGCAAAGCTATGGTTATATTAGCGAGACTCTTGATGTCTGGCTAACAACTCGTATCCACTCGTGGCGAAACACCTAACTTAACACAGTTGACAGCCAATCATTAACACGGCAACCTAACTGCCGGTATGCAAAAGGATCACAACCGGATACTCAGTAATGATGATATGCAATAAACACAACTACACTGTCAATAGGACAGGCAATAACATGCACAATAATAATGTCACACAATAACTAAATGTGCGGTGTATGTGAAGCTCACATTCACAGACGAGTGAAATGCCGTGATACCACACAGATAACACACATACACCGTCGATTCACCTATAACCTGTGACAAGGTATGAGTAGGTGAAAACTGTGGTTGATACCTCAGATCAACACAGACACAATAAAACAATGACAAGATCTTGTACATACAGATAAGGTACCTTTCCTTACTCACTCACTCACTCAGACACATTTATGCAAGAACTCGTAGGTGACCTGACAGCAGGTTTCGCCCGTAGACACGGAGGGTACTCACAGTAGGGCGTACTGTATGTCTACAGACACACACACACACTCTTGGCACTCGCGGTGAGTAAGGGTGGTAACGTCACGTGGTACAGTGAGGGCGGCGGCGGCTGCAGGTTATATGGTACCATGCACTACACTGTACACTGTGGTACAGGTACACTGTGGTAAAGTCACCCACAGATTATGGCACTGCCTTAGTTCACTCTAAGTCTCTCACAACGATCTTTGTCACCCGGGGTTACCTGATACCAGTCTGTTTCGTTCTGGAGATTTTGTCACTTTAGGCTTCTGAACACTATATTCACTCTCGTGATTCTTGGCGAGTGTAGGTAAATCGAATAGAGGCTGAGTTAACTTGACAGTGAGGAATGGTTGGTGTTCAGCCTATTGGCCGGTAGACAGAACAGAACACGTCCTCTGTGTAAGGGCTTCCTCACTTGAATGCTTTACAAGGGCTGCCGGGCATCTCGTAGCACACAGCACAAAAGAGTTACAATTTGACCAATAGCATTGCAGCAAATGAGCGGGAACCAATCATATTGAACGTTCAATGATCAGTAGGAGAGGTGACGTCATGAACACGTCATAGCTGTTATTCTCCATCGCGCAGGTTGAGGTTGACCTCAGGGTCACACTGTCGCCTCGCAGGCGTCCCCTCTACTCTTCTCACAGTTCGCACCGGCCAATGTACTCATTGACCCGTGGTGGAAAGTGTGCTTAACTCCCTGTATCTACTTCCTGCCTGGACATACGGCGGCCTCCGTATTATAAGAACATAAGAACATAAGAACAAAGGTAACTGCAGAAGGCCTATTGGCCCATACGAGGCAGCTCCTATTCTATAACCACCCAATCCCACTCATATACTTGTCCAACCCGTGCTTGAAACAATCGAGGGACCCCACCTCCACAATGTTACGCGGCAATTGGTTCCACAAATCAACAACCCTGTTACTGAACCAGTATTTACCCAAGTCTTTCCTAAATCTAAACTTATCCAATTTATATCCATTGTTTCGTGTTCTGTCCTGTGTTGATACTTTTAATACCCTATTAATATCCCCCCGGTTATGTCCATTCATCCACTTGTAAACCTCTATCATGTCACCCCTAACTCTTCGCCTTTCCAGTGAATGCAACCTAAGCTTTGTTAATCTTTCTTCATATGAAAGATTTCTAATTTGGGGAATTAACTTAGTCATCCTACGCTGGACACGTTCAAGTGAATTTATATCCATTCTATAATATGGCGACCAAAACTGAACTGCATAATCTAAATGGGGCCTAACTAGAGCAAGATATAGCTTGAGAACCACACCAGGTGTCTTGTTACTAACGCTGCGATTAATAAATCCAAGTGTCCGATTTGCCTTATTACGAACATTTATGCATTGATCCTTTTGTTTTAAATTCTTACTAATCATAACTCCCAGATCCCTTTCGCAATCCGACTTCGCAATCACAACACCATCTAGCTCGTATCTTGTAACTCTATCATCATTACCTAACCTCAGAACTTTACATTTATCAGCATTAAACTGCATCTGCCAATCCTTTGACCATTTCAAAACCCTATCTAGATCAACTTGAAGTGATAGTGAGTCCTCCTCCGAATTAATTTCCCTACCGATTTTCGTATCATCGGCAAATTTGCAAATGTTGCTACTCAAACCTGAATCTAAATCATTTATATATATTATAAACAACAGAGGTCCCAGGACAGAGCCTTGAGGCACTCCACTTACAACATTTTCCCACTCTGACTTGATTCCATTTATACTAACTCTCTGTTTCCTTTGGTATAGAAATGCCCTAATCCAGCTTAATATAGCACCCCCAATACCATGAGACTCTATTTTTTTAATCAGTCTTTCATGTGGCACTGTATCAAAAGCTTTGCTAAAGTCAAGGTATACAACATCGCAATCCTTACCACTATCAACTGCCTCAACAATGCTAGAATAAAAAGATAACAAATTTGTTAAACATGAACGGCCATTTATAAAACCATGTTGCGACTCAATTATTAATTTATGTTTTTCAAGATGAAGACGAATTTTATTTGCTATTATAGATTCGAGTAACTTTCCCACAATAGACGTTAGGCTAATTGGTCGATAGTTAGACGCAAGTGATCTATCTCCTTTCTTAAAAACTGGTATCACATTAGCAACTTTCCAAAACTCTGGCACTCTGCCTGACTCTATTGATTTATTAAATATGGTTGACAGTGGGTCACAAAGCTCCTCTTTGCATTCTTTAAGCACCCTGGCAAACACTTCATCCGGCCCTGGGGATTTGTTTGGTTTGAGTTTTACTATTTGTTTAAGAACATCCTCCCTGGTAACTGCTAAACTCGTCAACCTGTCCTCGTCCCCACCCACATAGACTTGTTCGGCTGAAGGCATATTGTTAAGTTCCTCTTTAGTAAATACAGATACAAAATATTTATTAAAAATACTACTCATCTCTTCATCACTATCTGTTATTTGACCTGTCTCAGTTTTTAATGGACCTATCCTTTCCCTAGTCTTAGTACGATATAACTGAAAAAACCCTTTAGGATTTGTCTTTGCTTGCCCTGCTATGCGAACTTCATAGTTTCTTTTTGCTTTCCTTATCTCTTTTTTAACATTTCTAACCAGTTGTACGAATTCCTGTTCTAAAGTGACCTCCCCATTTTTAATCCTTTTGTACCAAGCTCTCTTTTTACCTATAAGGTTCTTCAAATTCTTTGTTATCCACTTTGGGTCATTAGTATTCGATCTATTCAATTTGTATGGTATACTACGTTCCTGTGCTTTGTTTAG
This sequence comes from Procambarus clarkii, assembly GCF_040958095.1. Taxonomy (NCBI): domain Eukaryota; kingdom Metazoa; phylum Arthropoda; class Malacostraca; order Decapoda; family Cambaridae; genus Procambarus; species Procambarus clarkii. The sequence goes on from NC_091174.1 coordinate 27,309,767, forward strand.
AATATTCTTAAATAAGTTATATATTGAATCCACATCGAAATCCCCATTTAAGTCACCTATCGCTGGGTTCATGTCTCGCTCCAAGACCGGCCCACACCCCATACCCAAGACTTTCCAATCAATTTGACCCAAAAAATTTCTTAGGCTATTAAAATCAGCTTTTCGAAAATCTGGCACTTTAACAGAATTTTCTCCTACTGGTCTATTCCATTCTATGCTAAATCTGATTTCTTTGTGATCACTGCTCCCTAGCTCACTCCCTATTTCGATGTCATTAATTTGCGTTTCCCTGTTAGTTAACACTAAATCTAAAATATTATTTTCCCGTGTTGGTTCCTTAATGTGTTGCGTAAGAAAGCAATCGTCAATTAATTCTAGAAAATCTTCTGCTTCACTATTCCCTGTTTTGTTCAACCAGTTCCTGCTTATGAAAGTGTTCCTGGTTAAGTGGGCATTCTGGAGATACCCAACACGCCAGGTCGCTATCCAGGGTTAGGAGATAAGGCCTTGTGCACGAAGTTCGGTGCACTGGAATGCTATTCAAGTCAGCTGTGGGAGAATCTTGAGAGACGATTCTCTGATATCTGGGAAATCAACTTTGTCATCCTACGCTGGACACGTTCAAGTGAATTTATATCCATTCTATAGTACGACGATCAAAACTGAACTACATAATCTAAATGGGGCCTAACCAGAGCAAGATATAGCTGAAGAAGAATACCAGGTGTCGTGTTACTAGCACTTTGATTAATAAATCCCAGTATCCTATATGCCTTATTATGAACATTCATGCATTGATCCTTTGGTTTTAAATTCTAACTAATCATAACTCCCAGATCCGACTTCGCAATCTCAACACCATCCAGTCCGTATTTTGTAACTCTATCATCATTACCTAACCTCAAAAATTTACATTTATCATCATTAAACTGCATCTGCCAATCTTTTGACCATTTCAAAAGCCTATTTAGATCAACTAGAATTGATAGGGGGGATAATGACTGCCAGTGAATGCAATTTACACTTGAAACAATCGAGGGACCCCATCTCCACCACGTTACGTGGCAATTGGTTCAACGAATCAACAACCCTGCTACTGAACCAGTATTTACCCAAGTCTTTACTAAATCTAAACTTATCCAATTTATACCCATTGTTTCGTGTTCTGTCTTGTGTTGAGAATCTTAATACCCTATTTATTAATATCCCCTTTGTTATGTCCATTCACCCACTTGTAAACCTCTATCATGTCACCCCTAACTCTTAGCCTTTCCAGTGAATGCAACTTAAGCTTTGTTAATCTTTCTTCATATGAAAGATTTCTAATTTGGGGAATTAATTTAGTCATCCTGCGCTGGACACGTTCAAGTGAATTTATATCCAATCTATAATATGGCGACCAAAACTGAACTGCATAATCTAAATGGGGCCTAACTAGAGCAAGATATAGCTTGAGAACCACACCAGGTGTCTTGTTACTAACGCTGCGATTAATAAATCCAAGTGTCCGATTTGCCTTATTATGAACATTTATGCATTGATCTTTTTGTTTTAAATTCTTACTAATCATAACTCCCAGATCCCTTTCGCAATCCGACTTCGCAATCTCAACACCATCTAGCTCGTATCTTGTAACTCTATCATCATTACCTAGCCTCATAACTTTACATTTATCAGCATTAAACTGCATTTGCCAATCCTTTGACCATTTCAAAACCCTGTCTAGATCAACTTGAAGTTATAGTGAGTCCTCCTCCGAATTAATTTCCCTGCTGATTTTCGTATCATCGGCAAATTTGCAAATGTTGCTACTCAAACCTGAATCTAAATCATTTATATATATTATAATCAACAGAGGGCCCAGGACAGAGCCCTGAGGTATTCCACTAACAACATTATCCCACTCTGACTTAACCCCATTTATACTAACTCTCTGTTTCCTTTGGAATAGCCATGCCCTAATCCAAGCTAATATAGCACCCCCAATACTATGAGCTTCTATTTTTTTAATTAGTCTTTCATGTGGCACTGTATCAAAAGCTTTGCTATGAGAAGGCTGTGTCGCCTGTTGGGAGGAGCCACATGTTGGTTGGTTCGGAAAGTCTTCTGGTCGACTAGTGATAGCTATGGTGGTGAGTTGCTTGGGGTTCTGGTCGAGGAGGTAGATGAGTTGTTTCTTTTTCAGACGGTGAGAGGCGGGACCAAAGAGCCAAAGATCAACCCCCGCAAGCACAATTAGGTGAGTACACACACACACACACACACACACACACACACACACACACACACACACACACACACACACACACACACACACACACACACACACACACACACACACACACACACACACACACACACACACACACACACATACACACACAGGAGATGGCCATCCCGGGCTGTGAGGAGTTCAGAGACTACATAGCAGGCACCATAACAATGGGAGGACCAAGAATAGTAGTAGCAGTAATATACAACCCTCCACCAAATGACAGGAGACCCAGTCAAGAGTATGAAAACAACAACAAGGCAGTTAACACTATAATTGAGAGGGCAGCCTCTGCTGCCTGTAGAAATAGATCCCACCTGCTCATCATGGGCGACTTCAATCACGGAAAGATTGACTGGGAGAACAAGGAACCGCATGGAGGCGAGGATACGTGGAGAGCCAAACTATTGGAGGTGGTGACAAGCAACTTTTTAACGCAGCATGTCGGAGAACCCACAAGGATGAGAGGCAATGACGAACCAGCGAGACTCGACCTAGTCTTCACTCTGAACGACTCCGACATAAGAGAAATCGGTTTTGAGGACCCAGTAGGAATGAGCGACCACAGTGTACTGGTGTTTGAGTACTTGATTGAAGAAGGGTTATTGAACTCGAGGAGGGATACCGAAACCAAAAGGTTAGCATACCGAAAGGGAAACTATGAGGGGATAAGAAAATTCCTAACAGATATAGCATGGGAAACAGAGCTCAGGGGAAAGACGGCCCAAGATATGATGGATTACATCACGCAGAAGTGCAAGGACGCAGCAAACAAGTTTGTCCCAGTCCAAAAGGAAAACAGAGAAATGAAGATGAGAAACCCATGGTTTAATCAAAGATGTAGGCTAGCTAAGCAGCAAAGTAAAAGGGCATGGAGAAACTATAGGAATAACAGGACACTGGAGAGCAGAGAAAGATACCAGAATGCCAGGAATGAATATGTCAGGATGAGAAGAGAGGCAGAAAGACAATACGAAAATGACATCGCAAGCAAGGCAAAGACTCAGCCTAAATTGTTGCATAGCCACATTAGGAGAAAAACAACAGTAAAGGAACAGGTTATGAGATTAAGGATAGGGGCGGAAGGATTCACTACAAATGACAAGGAAGTGTGTGAGGAATTGAATAAGAAATTCCAGGAGGTCTTCACCTTAGAACAAGGAGAAATTCCAGAGGTAAGTGAGGGAATAGCTAACCAGGAACCACTGGAAGAGTTTGAGATTACCAGTGGGGAAGTAAGGAAGTGTTTACTAGATTTGGACGTGACGAAGGCTATAGGCCCAGATGGAATCTCCCCTTGGGTTCTAAAGGAAGGAGCAAGAGAACTGAGCCTACCACTCTCCATAGTGTATAACAAATCACTGGCAACAGGGGAACTGCCAGATATTTGGAAAGCAGCTAACGTAGTCCCGATATACAAGAAAGGGGATAGACAGGAGGCACTGAACTACAGGCCAGTGTCCCTAACCTGCATACCATGCAAGCTGATGGAGAAGATTGTGCGAAAAAAACTAGTGGAGCATCTGGAGCGAAGGAACTTTGTAACACAGCATCAACATGGGTTCAGGGATGGCAGGTCCTGCCTCACAGGGTTACTTGAATTCTACGACCAGGCAACAAAAATAAGGCAAGAAAGAGAAGGGTGGGCAGACTGCATATTTTTGGATTGTCAGAAAGCCTTTGATACAGTGCCACACAAGAGGCTAGTGCGAAAGTTGGAGATGCAGGCTGGAGTGAGAGGGAAGGTACTCCGGTGGATAGAGGAATACCTAAGCAACAGGAGACAACGAGTCTGTGTGAGGGGTGAGGTCTCAGATTGGCGAGACGTCACAAGTGGAGTCCCGCAGGGGTCAGTCCTTGGACCTATACTGTTTCTGGTATATGTAAATGATCTCCCAGAGGGTATAGATTCGTTCCTCTCAATGTTTGCCGACGATGCAAAAATTATGAGGAGGATTGAAACAGAGGATGATAGTAGGAGGCTACAAGATGACCTGGATAGACTGAGTGAATGGTCCAACAAATGGCTGTTGAAGTTCAACCCGAGTAAATGCAAAGTAATGAAACTAGGCAGTGGAAACAGGAGGCCAGGCACAGGATACAGAATAGGAGATGAAGTACTTAATGAAACAGACAGAGAGAAAGATCTAGGAGTTGATATCACACCAAACCTGTCTCCTGAAGCCCACATAAAGAGAATAACGTCTGCGGCATATGCGAGGCTGGCTAACATCAGAACGGCGTTCAGGAACCTGTGTAAGGAATCATTCAGAGTCTTGTACACCACATATGTAAGACCAATCCTGGAGTATGCGGCCCCAGCATGGAGCCCGTACCTTGTCAAGCACAAGACGAAGCTGGAAAAAGTCCAAAGGTATGCTACTAGACTAGTCCCAGAACTAAGAGGCATGAGTTATGAGGAAAGGCTGCGGGAAATGCACCTCACGACACTGGAAGACAGAAGAGTAAGGGGGGACATGATCACAACCTACAAAATCCTCAGGGGAATCGACCGGGTAAACAAGGATGAACTTTTCAACACTGGTGGGACGCGAACAAGGGGACACAGGTGGAAGCTGAGTACCCAAATGAGCCACAGAGACGTTAGAAAGAACTTTTTCAGTGTCAGAGTAGTTAGCAAATGGAATGCATTAGGAAGTGATGTGGTGGAGGCTGACTCCATTCACAGTTTCAAATGTAGATATGATAGAGCCCAATAGGCTCAGGAATCTGTACACCAGTTGATTGACGGTTGAGAGGCGGGACCAAAGAGCCAGAGCTCAACCCCCGCAAGCACAATTAGGTGAGTACAATTAGGTGAGTACACACACACACACACACACACACACTCACACACTCACACACACACACACACACACACACACACACACACACACACACACACACACACACACACACACACACACACACACACACACACACACACACACACACACACACACACACACACACAAGGGGAACAGCCTACCTGTAACGATTCGAGAAAGAGACCTGGGAGTGGATGTGACACCTAATCTAACTCCTGAGGCACATATAAATAGGATAACGACAGCAGCGTACTCTACACTGGCGAAAATTAGAACTTCATTCAGAAACCTAAATGAGGAAGCTTTTAGGGCACTTTACACTGCCTACGTGAGACCCGTCTTAGAGTATGCCGCGCCATCATGGAGCCCCCACCTGAAGAAACACATAAAGAAACTGGAGAAGGTTCAGAGGTTTGCGACGAGGCTTGTCCCAGAGTTACGAGGGATGGGATATGAAGAGCGGCTGAAGGAACTGAACCTAACGACACTAGAGAAAAGAAGGGAGAGAGGAGATATGATAGGGACATATAAAATACTCAGGGGGAATTGACAAAGTGGAAATAGATGAAATGTTCACACGTAATAATAACAGAACGAGGGGACATGGGTGGAAACTGGAAACTCAGATGAGTCACAGAGATGTTAGGAAGTTTTCTTTTAGCGTGAGAGTAGTAGAAAAATGGAATGCACTTGGGGAACAGGTTGTGGAAGCAAATACTATTCATACTTTTAAAACTAGGTATGATAGGGAAATGGGACAGGAGTCATTGCTGTAAACAACCGATAGCTAGAAAGGCGGGAGCCAAGAGTCAATGCTCGATCCTGCAAGCACATATAGGTGAGTACATATAGGTGAGTACACACACACACACACACACACACACACACACACACACAGAAGACAAAGGACAGAGGACAACAGGATCAGATGCAACAGAGCTAGGAACGATTACTTTAATATAAGACGAACATCGGAAAGGAACTATGAGAACGATATTGCAATCAAAGCGAAAAAACAACTTAAGTTACTACACAGTCATATAAGAAGAAAAATGTCGGTGAACGACCAAGTGACAAGACTAAGGAAGACAGAGGGGACATATACTGAAAGTGACAAGGAAATCTGCGAGGCACTGAATGCCAGTTTCTATGGAGTGTTCACTACCGAGCCTGAGCAGCTCCCATTGTTGGAAGGGGTTACCCTAGATGAAAGACTATCAGATATAGAGGTGACAGCAGAGGAAGTAATGAAACAGTTGACAACTTTAGATGCAACTAAAGCAGTTGGACAGACAAAGTATCACCGTGGATACTAAAAGAAGCAGCGCAGGCCCTCAGCGTGCCTCTGGCAATGATCTTTAATGAGTCACTTATGTCGGGAGAATTGCCCAATTGCTGTAAGAAGGCCAATGTCGTGCCGATATTCAAGAAAGGCGATAGGGAGGAGGCACTTAACTATAGACCTGTATCACTGACAAGCATTCCCTGTAAAATACTGGAAAGAATAATTAGGCTACGACTGGTTGCACACCTGTAGAACATTAGGTTTGTGAACAAACATCAACATGGGTTCTGGACAGGGAAATCGTGCCTAACAAACCTTCTGGAATTCTATGATAAAATAACGAGGATAAGACAGGATAGAGATGGTTGGGCAGACTGCATATTTCTGGACTGCCAAAAAGCCTTTGATACAGTAGCGCACATAAGACTGCTGTTCAAACTCGAGAGGCAGGCGGGGGTGCGGGGAAAAGTCCTAGCATGGATAAGGAACTACCTAACAGGAAGGAGCCAAAGAGTTACGGGAAGGGGCGAGAAGTCGGACTGGCAAACAGTAACAAGTGGAGTACCACAAGGATCTGTGCTGGGACCAATTCTATTTTTTGTATATGTTAACGACATGTTTACAGGCGTAGAGTCCTACATGTCGATGCTTACGGATGACGCAAAGTTGATGAGAAGAGTTGTGACAGATGAGGATTGCAGGATCCTCCAAGAGGACCTGAAAAGGTTGCAAAGATGGTCAGGGAAATGGCTACTGGAATTCAACACGAGCAAAGGTAAAGTTATGGAAATGGGACTAGGAGATAGGAGACCAAAGGGACAGTACACAATGAAGGGGAACAGCCTACCTGTGAAGACGCGCAAAAGAGACCTGGGTGTGGACGTAACACCTAATCTATCTCCTGAGGCACATATAAATAGGATAGCGACAGCAGCGTACTCTACACTGGCAAAGGTTAGAACATCATTCAGAAACTTAAGAAAGGAGGCATTTAGGGTGCTTTGCACTGCCTACGTGAAGCCAGTCTTAGAGTATGCCGCCTCATCATGGAGTCCCCATCTGAAGAAGCATATAATGAAACTGGAAAAGATTCAGAGGTTTGCAAGGAGACTCGTCCCAGAGCTACGAGGGATGGAGTATGAGGAGCGCCTGAGGGAACTGTGCCTTACGACACTAGAAAGAAGAAGAGAGGGGAGACATGATAGGAACGTATAAAATACTCAGAGTGATTGACAGAGTGGACACAGACGAAATGTTCACATGGAATAGTAACAGAACGAGGGGACATGAATGGAAGCTTGAAACTCAGATGAGTCACAGAGATGTTAGGAAGTTTTCTTTTAGCGTGAGAGTAGTGGGAAAATGGAATGCACTTCAGGAACAGGTTGTGGAAGCAAATACTATTCATTATTTTAAAACCAGGTGTGATAGGGAAATGGGACAGGAGTCATTGCTGTAAACAACCGATGCTCGAAAGGCGGGATCCAGGAGTCAATGCTCGATCCTGCAGACACAACTAGGTGAGTACAACTAGGTGAGCACACACACACACACACACACACACACACACACACACACACACACACACACACACACACACACACACACACACACACACACACACACACACACACACACACACACACACACACACACACACACACACACACACACACACACACACACACACACACACACACACACACA